>NW_015171564.1:145974-149267 GCF_001447785.1 Gekko japonicus | reverse complement strand
TTAATTTTTCTGCTAATGGAAGAGGTGGGTTTTTTTCATCCATATTTGCTCCCAAATCTTCTAAATTCACAATATAACCTAAATCCTGAATCCATGCAATCATATTTTTCTTAATAATCTCATCTGTCATTACATCCTGCAATAAAATCTTATAAATTTTCGTTATCATTTTTTCTCCTGTATACATCAGAACATTTTCTAATTCTTTTATTTTATTATTAAAACCCAATTTCTTATCTTTAAGGTATGTTGACTCCAGTTGTTCCTTCTGCCACCAAGATAGATATTCTGGAATCTTAAGATTGTCTTTTTTATCCAACATATCCTGGTATCTTAGTGAGTCTTCTTCTGCATACACCGTAGGCAAAGTGAATGCTTCCAAAGGCATAATCAATCTTGATCTTTTTACATAAAAGTTTTTATGTATTGTATCCCATACTTTATTGAATCCCATACTTTCCATAGAGATGCTCTCAGCCAATATTTTTGAGAAGTAGTTTTTTCGTACCACAAAAACGCATTCCAGCCCATCAGTAAATCATGTCCTTCCAATTTTAGTAGTCTTTTATCTTCCAAAGTGATCCATTCTTTGATCCAGATCAATGCCGCGGCTGTATAGTACAACATCCAATTCGGGACTGCAAAGCCTCCTCTTTCCTTCGCCTCTTGTAGCATCTTTAATCTTATGCATGCTTTTTCCCCTTGCCAGATAAACCTTAATGTAATTTTATCCAGCTCTTTAAACAATCCTTGATTTTGTAAAATTGGTATATTTTGGAATAAAAACATCCACCTGGGTAAAATATTCATTTTTATGATAGCCATTCTTCCCATCATTGATAGTTTTAAATCCTTCCATTTTTCTAAATCCTGTTTAGTTTTTTGAAGTAATTCTTTATAGTTATCTTCATACAATGAGCTACATTTGTTGGTCACTGTTATTCCAAGGTATTTCGTTTTCTTAACTATCTGGCAATCAGTAATTTCCTGCAATCTTTGCTTTACTCTTTCATCCATATTCTTTGCTATCATTTTAGTCTTACCCGTATTTATCTTAAAACCCGCTAGTTCTCCAAATTCTTTAATTTTCTCCATCAGAATCTTTGCCGTTTCCGTTGGATTTTTTAAAGTATATGCCACATCATCTGCAAATGCTAAGAGCTTAAATTGCTCTTTCTTTAAATGTAGACCTCTTATTCTATTTTCTTTTCTAATAGTTTTGTTTAACACTTCTAAAACCATAATGAATAGCAATGGAGATAATGGGTAACTATAATCAATATAGTTCGTTAGTTCTCCATTTACAATCACTTTTGCCGTTTGCTCTTTTTTTTTTAATTGTGCCTTTTAAAAGTAAAAGGACCAAATGTTTCCTGCTTCTAAATTTTCCCTCTTTATTTGTTTACTGAATGCTGGTTCACTGCTCTGTTTTCCTCTTTTACTAACTGCTAAGCATTAGGCATCAACTGCATAAAACTGAGATCCAGGAGTAATCCTCAGCCATGGCCATAAAGCTGACCTCAGTGACAGCTGCTGAAATTAAATGATCAAACATTCCCAACACCCTAGAAGACCAGGATTGTGGCAGGAAACTCTGGTTTATGTTAAAGGAAATATTTAATGTGGCCAAAACAGTCAATGGGTAGTCCAGGTCTAAGAAATAACAACATGGGCTCTGTCTCCACAAATGAACAAAATGGTGATGCCACCCAAACTGAATACAACAAGTTTGTAATATGAATTTTTCCAATTCATTAATCTCTTTTGTTTCACAAGGGCTGCAGTCTCTCTCACACACTAAATAATCCACTTTCAATCCACTTTCAGGGCACTTTCCAACAGGATTTTACTGTATGAACTGGCAAAATCCAGTTGGAAAGTGGATTGAAATTGGATTATTTAGTGTGGGTAACCACAGCCAAGATGAATTTTCCTGAATTCAAATTATTACTCACTTCACAGTTTTAATTTCAAGCTTGTGTACTGACTACACAGTTGCAAAAGCAGCACATATAGACAAAATACCGCCTATTTTTTTAATGGACGCAATGACATCCCTTTCAGCTGCTTACCCGGAAGTGACATCACAGCATACCTCCCATGGCCTCCACCCATTTTTTCTCCCACTGTTCCACTGAGCCTATGGACTTTTGTACCTCTAATCCTACCCTTGCCCTGACCTGGATGGCCCAGGCTAGCCTGATCTCATTGGATCCCAGAAGTTAAGCAGGGTCAGCTCTGGTCAGTATCTGGATGAGAGACCACCAAGGAAGTCCAGGGCTGCTTCACAGAGGCTGGCAATGGCAAACCACCTCTGTTAGTCTCTTGCCTCAAAGACTCTACGGGGTTTTCATGAGTTGGTTACAACTTGGTGGCACTTTATATACACACAAAGGCATTATACATTTGAACCCTAGACAGTGAGGTAAATCAAGAGGAGTGGGCTACTGTCTTCCTGCTCTGTTTGGAAGCTTTTTAGAGATATCTGTATGGCCATTACTGGAAGATGGACTAGCTTCACTTTTGGTCCAATCCAGCCAGATTCTTCTAATATCCTTTATTTACCTCCAAAGGCTACAGTTCTTTAGTCCGAACGAACATTTATTATCAAGTGGTTAAGACGCTGAACTGCAGGCTGTGGAAGGTCAGTAGTGCAGCAGTTCGAGACCCGGATGCCGCATGATGGAGTGAGCTCCCGTCTCTGGTTCCAGCTCCTGCCGACCTAGCAGTTCGAAAGCAAGAAATTGCAAGTAGATAAATAGGCACCATCTTCGGTGGGAAGGTAACAGCGTTCCGTGCGCCTTGGTGTTTAGTCATGCGTCTGTTGGTTTCAATGAACTGCAAACCAAACACATATGCTGCTCTGTCCCTCAGTAAAGGATTGCTGCCAAAATGAGGTTCTTTTTTTTTTTAAGCCCCCGGAGGAGATTTTTTATTGCATTTTTTATAACACTACAAACTACAACAGAAAATGGGAGGGGGAACTACATTTATAGGATAAAGAAAGATACCCACTACTGACTAAAAACCCAAGAGAGGAGATCATCCCACCAGTTTAACCATCATTTTAGTCTTAATCCCATTAATCTTACTAACAACTGAGTCAGGTTTAACATTATCTTTTTCAAATCTTAAGTTTAACTGTCATACAGAAACACCCTGAAGCATCTCCAACATTTCTTAAAGGCACAATTCAGAGTCCTTCAGCCTCCACTTCTCCTTGCCTAGTCTCTTCCGAAGCTTATAAGGACTTTTAGGGGCTGCCGCCCCTTTCTCTGATAGAGAGTCCTCCC
>NW_015171564.1:132399-145898 GCF_001447785.1 Gekko japonicus | reverse complement strand
GAGTCCTTCAGCCTTTACTTCTCCTTGCCTAGTCTCTTCCGAAGCTTATAAGGACTTTTAGGGGCTGCCGCCGCTTTCTCTGATCGAGAGTCCTCCCCGGAGGATTCTGAGTCCAGCTCGCCATTGGACTTACTGTCCTCCCCTTTTCCCCCTTCCTTCCCTGGCCTTCCCATCTGGACTCTTAAAAATTCCCATGCTTTTTGGACAGAGTCAATCTTTTCTTTTTTATCTTTGATTTTGAAGGTTATGACTTCTGGAGTTAACCATCTATATCCAATTTCCCCTGGCAGATTGTTTTTCTTTATATATCCTGAATATGACCTATAGGCCACATCCATTTCGTTTAACAAAAATTCCGCCTTCATATCTGACTCTGGGGCCAATACTTCCCTCATTAGTTCCTTAAGATTCTCTCCCTATGTCTCTGGCAAGCCCTGGAAGCGAAGGATCATATTAGCCTTTTCCATTTGTAATTGTAGCAGTTGATCTTCCGTAGAAACTTGCTTCTTTTCCAGCTTTTGAACTTTCTTTTTCACCTTCTGTGCAGTGGCGTATACCTCTTTCACCTTTTCAGCCATTTCATTCATCATTTTAAGTATCTCAGTTATCTGTGTCTGCTGTGTGGTGAGGCACTGAGTCATTTTCGACATCTGATCCTTGAGGTTACTCATTTGGTCCAGTAGAGGGTGCATGGATTCTGCCAAAGTCTTTGGCAGCTCGTTAGCTCCTTCCGGTTTAGGGCTCTCCATTAGTTATGATTTTGAAAGTTTCTCTTTCTCCGTCCTCTTCCCTGCCATCTCTCTCAGTTGTTTACTTTGAAAAATATTTTGAAAGTCTCTGAATATGCACTCAAACGCCTGAACTCGCCTTCGTAAGTATTTCTTAACAGTTATGCATGCCTTCTCTTCCGCTCCCCCCCCTCGATTCGCTCAAAAGTTCATGCGGTTAGGAAGTGTCCCTCCCCTGCCCGCGTCACTTTCCGTTTTTCAACATGGGGTAGGAAGCTTTCTTTTTCTCTTTAACCATCATTTCGCTCAGTCAGACTCACGTTCATATCTGGTCTTCCAACCCTGCTTTACTTAATTTCATCCTCTCAATCTCCTATGCTTGCCCTGGTCAGTGTCACTAGGTCCCATTCGGGCACTGCGTAGGAAGGACCATTGGGACGGAGAAGCGCCTCAATTCACCCACAATGCGTAGGCGAAGAGGCGACTCCTCATAAGTCCCCTGGCTAGGAGCCTTCCGCCAGGCTCCCGGGGACGTGACGGGCCAGCGCTCCCCCTCCTTCCCGCCGTGCACAGACCTCATCCCCGGGAGGTCTGGGAGATGCGTCTGTCTAGCGTGCTGCCATCAACCGGAAGTCATCCCATGTTTTATTTTTAACCATCACAAAATGTTTGTTGTTGTTGTTTTGACACACAAACCTCACTCCGTGCTAGGATTGCCAACCTCCAGGTGGTGCCTAAAAGCCTCCTGGAGCTCCAGCTGATCTCCAGACAACAGAGATCAGTTCCCCTGGAGAAAATGGCTCCTTGGGAGGGTGGACTCTGTGGCATTACACACCGCTGAGCTCCATCCCCTCTCCAGGTTCCACCTCCAAATCTCCAGGAATTTCCCAGCCTAGAGTTGCCAACTCCACCCCCAGCAGAAGCAAAAGGTTGGATATTATTGGCAGGGTCCTGTGCAGCAAGAGCCACACACACACACACTGCCTGCTGCTGAGCACCACTGCATGGTGGAAAAGGACCTCATGCCTTTGGCAAGATGGTGGTGGTGGGGTCATGGCAGCTGCTGCTTCTGCTCTGTTGGAACTGAAGGCCTTTCTGCTGTCTCTTAGCTTCATTGTTCAGAGGGGGCTACCAAAGAGTCAGGGGGGGAGAGAGGTGCATGGGAGACAGAGCATCCTTTCCTTTTTTCTCTACTGCTATCCCTTTGAAGTGTAGATTGCTACTCTTAGGGAAATTTCCTTCCTTCTGGCTTGACCTCTCTCTTTCTCTCTTGTCTTGCATCTCTGCACTTCCAGTTGATTAGATTAGATTAGATTAGATTAGATACGCTCTTGCTCATCTTTCCTATCTAGAGAATGGAGTTTTTTATAATAAAGCTCCTTATTAGTTTCAATCTGTAGAAGGCTCCGTGTATTTTTTGTTTCCATACTTGCACACATGGTCAGCCTCAGCTAACCGCATGGCTGGTGCTCTGCTCCCAGCCTGACATGCTCTGCTAAATTACATGAATTTGTTGGAGTAATTTCCCAACATGCTCTGCATGGGTGTGCTACTGCTGAGTAAGCAGAGGCACCCAGCCCCATGCCAGGGATCACACAGTGCACTCCTACCCACTCAGTAGCCACATCCTATTGTTCATCCACTGCTCCACAACACCTTCTGGTAAGGATGATAGTCACCCAGTGCTCTTCCTGACCACAGGAGCATTGAGTGGTGGAAGCTGGGGGCCCGCCAGCAAGCCATCCTGTGAACTACCACTGTATATTACATCTGATATCCAGACCGGTAAAGCAGGAACTTTTGAATCAGCATGGAAATTATTAATTACTTTTGCAGTTAATGGATGAAAGATAGTGGAGCACTTGGCATTAGAACAGTGGTCCCCAACCTTTTTGAGACAGAACCAGCCACACAGAGAGAAAGAAAATACAAACAAAAAAACAAAGGAGAAATCATGGTAAAGCTGAAATAGACAAAATAGAAACCTTGGCCTGAAAACGTACCATGTGTTATGTTTATATATCCTTTAGTGATTTAATAAAGTACAAGAACAAACCAGAGTGAATTCTTTCATAGGCTTTACAAAAAGTCACAGCCTAGATGCCTTGCAATCGAATCAGGACTTATGAAAGGACAGTTTGCACAACAACAACCACAACAAAGAGCCGAGCTGCTGTGCTGAAGGCGTTTAAATGGCCACTGTCCCTCCATCCAGAAGCGACCGAAAGTGGGTAGACCACTGTTGTACTCCGGCATGCAGCCGAACCGAGACTGCAAAAGCAGTTGGACGGCTGCCACAGATCAACTAACGGGAGGCCAGCGGAAGCCTGTTTCCAGGTAAGTCCTTTTTCAAAGTCAGAAGAAAACTCTACCCACGATGTAATAGCCACAAAGCACAAGAATACGTCCTTTGAAGTTAAATCTCATCCAGTATTCAAAAGGAGGAAATGATCTCAGAAAATGCTCTCAAGGACAAATTCACAGAGAAAGCCCAACTGCCGGAGAGCAGAGGGGTAATTAAAATAAAACCAACAACCTACATTGGGAAAGAGGACTGAGAGAATAAAAACCAATACTGTACTATGATTCGCAAAGTTTCTTAAAATTATTAGGGACTGTGGTTTATACTACTGTGTATAGTTTGTTGAAACTAAGATCCTGCTATGGAATGTTGCATCATTTAATGTGTCATGTTAATACTTAACGCTTTGCTTTGGTTCTGCTTTTAGACTTCTGGTTCATTCTACAACCCTAATTCTATTGGATTTTTTTTTAACTGAGGCTGCAGTCACATGAGCAGTTTGTGCCAATATAGTTGCCTTACCTTTGTGGATTTAAAGAGTGTGATCAGGCAACAACATTTGCCTTCCATTCCCCAGTCGTCAGCACCCCGCTGTGCCTCATTTTGGAAGCAAAGTAATCAGGCACCGGGGAAAGTCTGGTATTCAGGTATGCCAGCACTTCCACTCCACGTGTCCATGGGTCTGAACACCTCTCTTGCACAGACAAGCCATTTGGGAAGTCTGAACCATCCCTTCCATTTCCACCTCCATTTTTAAAAAAATGTTCGCATAAGTGCATAATCGCCCCTGGCATTGTTAATCACCGTGGCCAAGTAGTCATTCTGGATCAGGAGTCCCCGAGGGAGTTGTTTTTGAGTGACAAATACCCCACCAAAAAAACTACTCTGTCCTGTCTCTGCATCCCATGATTGACACAAGGGTAAATGCACTGATGTCAATGAGACTACTCTCATGTAAATCTGCACCTCCCCCCTAGTATTCAACGGAAGGGAGGCTAAGGGAAGAGGCTGAGAGGGGCCGGAGTAGTTAGCAGAGAGATCGGGGAGCTGTCTAAATTATCGTCTTTCATCAATCAACTGTGGTTCCCACCTGGAACGGAATCAGGAGCCTTTTTGGACTGGAGGGTAGCAGGTCTGACATCTCTCAGATCTAGTAAAACAAGGGAAAATACGAGATAAACTTGGATTGGAGGAAATTCTCGGTGCATCTATTCCCTGGTTCCGGTATTTACAGCTGAAGGACATGATTGATCATCTAGCTCAAACTGACATATTCACCAGACCAAAGACGGAATTTGAGACTCTCTTGTCTAGTTACAACTCCTCCATGAAGGGCTTGCTCTCAAAGGTTTACAAGATTTTGTTATCTGCTGAAGGTTCCCAATCTATACCTTGTCAAAAAAATTGGAAAGCAGAGCTCGAAACAGACTTGCAACAATCACATTGGCTCAACATATGGAACTTGCCAGTGTTTTCCTCACATGTTTATAACATTCGGATGAACTCCTTCAAGATCATACACAGATGGTAACTTACACCAAAAAGGCTGAATCGAATGAACCCTCAGTATGATCCTCTGTGTTGGAAAAACTGTGGATCTCTTGGAACGTACTTACACTGCTGGTGGGAATGCCCAGTCATTCAGCAATTCTGGAAGAACATATTCTCCCGAATCAACAGCATCACACAACAAACACTCCCTGTCACTCCAGAACTCTCCTTGCTCAATCTTTGGGATTCATCATTTGGGAACGACTCCAAAAAGACCCTTCCCTCCATTCTTCTTGCAGCAGCCAGACTCACGATTGCGGCAAACTGGAAATCTCCAACACCTCCTACTCTGACATTCTGGTATGACAAGATTTGGGATTAGTTTGTGATGAATAAATTCTCTAACATTGTGGACCAATTACAAAACAGTTCCAGTAGAACTTACGATAAATTTGTACTTCCAGTACTTGACTTCATGGCAGAGCATAACCTGCTTCCCTCTAGGATGAGCCACCACACATGGCTCCACTTCTGATTTCACCTTGACCTTCATCTTACTGCCAAGACTCCTCTTGTATATCAGAGCAACAGACTTGACTCAATTCACTGGAATTTGTGGTTTAAACAGCACTTTTGTATAGGTGAATGGAATTGATACCGTCTTATGATGTTATAACTGTAGATGTATGTTAATGTTTTGCTGGTGACTAACCGATTGGCTTGTAGTTTTGGATTCTAAGGACTTCTGCATAATGTTTTGCAGTTATTGTATGTTTTGATATGTTATACTTGATCTTAATAAACATTTCAAAAATAAAAAAGTAATCAATAAACAGATGGACAAGGGGGGGGGGAAGGAGCCGGAGCTTTGGATACACTCTTATGCACATGGATGAAAGACAAAAAAAAAATGCTGCTAGAATCTAAATGATGGACTATGGGGAGATCATGTAGTGAAGCTGGTTCAGGATGGGAGGTCTGAGAAAAAACTTCCCACAACTATTTAAACCACTGCAAATAGAAGTGCAGCCAGATTGTGCCAAGCCTCCAGTATGACCACAGCCTGAATGTCCCATCCTTCAATTGTATTGACTCACTCTGTAAAATCTGCTATGAGTATGAGTGAGAAGGGTGGACAATAAATAGCACAGATAAATGTTGTGGTGGTGGTTGTTGCTGATACAACATTTTTTTAAAAAAATCTGCACAGTCAATCCCTAGTGGCCAATCAGGTGCCCTGATGGGCACAAATTCCACCTGGCTCCTCCCACTTTTTAAAAACACTTGGTGGACATGAGGAAAGGTGTTGGCACATGCCATGGCTGCCACAAGCACCACATTGGGCATCCCTGAATTAGAGCTAGAAAAGAAAATCAGGCCCCAGTTAAAAACCGCAGCATGGACTAACATTATGGTGGGAAAGGAAGAAGGAATGTTCAAATCATTTTGTCTTTTAATTGTTTCACTCATAAATTGAATCTAATTTAAAGATATTTGCTTTCATCATTCATGTGCATCATCCTTTTTTCTGGAGGAAAAAATACTTGTTGGTTAAGCAATGGAAATGTAATTGCTGAAATAGATAAAAAAATTAAATCCATAATGGTTATGTGCATTTCTCATGACTTTAAATCACGGTTTGGAGCACTAATTTGCTGATTAGTTCTGAATTATAACCTAATTAGATAAACCAGAGAGCAAATGCATAGCTCTGCACATGGCTTGATAAAAAAAAAAGCCAGACCAAATTTTTGAACCAACTAAATCCTTCATCCCAAGAACTAGAGAATCCTGATCTTGAAGCCAAGATCCTGAGCATCATGTTGGGGGAGTCGGACACTGAGCACACAAATGTGTTTTCATGGAGTTCCCTTATACTGAATCAGACCATCAGTCTATCAAGGTCAGTACTGTCAACTCAGACTGACAACAGCTCTCCAGGGTTTCAGGCAGAGAAAGGTCTTTCACCTAACTTACCACCTGGTCCTTTAACTGAAAATGCCGGAGATTGAACTTGAAACCTTCTGCATGAAAAGCAGAGGCTCTTCATATGAATCATCCCCCCCCCCCGTCACAGTTTTGAACTGTTTTGCCAATGTTTCCTGTAGACCTCCCCTTCCTGATCCGCCATCCAAGTGGCCCAACTGACAGAAGAAGGAAGAAAAGAAAAAACAAAATTTGAGTCTGGTGGCATCTTTATGAACAACAAAGTTTCATTCTGGGTATAAGCTTTTGTGTGCATGAAAACTTCTTCAGGTACCATGCACACAGAAGCTTGTAGCCAGAATGAAACGTTGTTGGTCTTGAAGGTGCCTGACTGGACTCGAACATTGTTCTGCTGCTTCAGACGAACTCGGCTACTCTCCTGAATCTGACTGGAAAATGTAGCTCGCGAATCCATACTTTACTGGCTGCCTTTATCCTGTGAGGTGGGTGGGGACTGCATGGCTCCTCTTCCAGCCTTTGACTGACTCCCCAAACAGAACACATTAATCCCATGTTCCAAACTGGACTGTAAATCCTTTGCAAGGCCTTTCACTTCCACCTGGCAACTGTCATTTGATCCAGTATGCAGTGAGGAGGCACAAACATGATGAACAGCAGGGACACTGGAAGGAAAGCTCCACCTGGCACCCAAAATGCAACTGGCTCCAAAGGAGGCATGATCTGCCAGCCATGACCTTGTGGCATGCACCATCACAGTGACTCAGTTGGAATTAAAATTAAATAAATCAATCCCATGGTTCCAGTATCTTCAACTGAACTCTTTATTGCCCCCTTATTCGGAATGAAAAGTCAGGCACAATGATTGGATGAACTATGGGCCACTTCATTAAACTTAAAAATGAAAACCAACGGCAAGGGCCAAAGGTGACATGCAGCACGAACAAGGCCAAGGGTCACTTGACCCTTCCCCAGTTGTATAACGGGGTCCCACCTGCCCCCAGCTTAAGCCAGCATCTGTGACTCGTACTGGTAAGGCATGCAACGGGCAATGCCCTGGAGATCCAACCGCCAAGTCGTAGAACTTAAGTGGCTGATCTAGCCATGCACTCCCAAAGGCAGTCTGCTGTCTTCTCCCCGGGTCACGTAACCCAAAGGCTCAAACAGCCAGACTCCTATCCCCAAACAGGGACTGTTAATTGGTCATCTCCCTAGCTGCATAATGCTCACCAGCCCCGATCCCGCCACAGCTGAGGTCAAGCCTCAGCTTAGGCTGATGCTCCCACTGGAAGGCCCAAGGCCTCCTGAAGCCCTTGCTGCAAACCCTCCAGGAAGATATCATTACCATTCTTGGAAAGATGCACACCATCATGCTGGTAAAAGTCCTGGCATTCAGGGTGGATAAGAGGGTGGGGTAAGTAGTGGCCCAATCCAGCATCCAATGCTTTCTTAATATCCCTCTTAGCCTTATGGCATGCACGATCGATCCCCAGAGGGTTCAAGGCATCACGCCAAACCCTGCGCGAATCATCGCTGACCACACTATACGCACATCGGGCCACTTGGCCCGAGTGTCCCAGAGATCCTGAATAGCCTGCAGCACCAAGGCTCTACCCTTCACCATGTCCAGATCATTACCCCAAGGTGAATAAGTAGCACATGGGGGGGGCTGTTGAAAAGGATTCTGAAACAACAAAGGCATGAGGCCTGACCAAGGAAGGCCTCAGCACCCCCGCCACTCAACACTAGCCCATTGGCTGGACCCCAGCTGAGATCCGACTGAAGTTCTCCAAGCACGAAGAGTGGCCCAGAACACAAAACTCTGGCCACAGATAAGAACCCCTTTCCTCTCAGTGGGAACAACAGCACCTAAAAGAAAAACAACACTTAGCCCGATCGACGCAATTAGGAAGAAACAAATGGGCGAACATAAGACTTATAAGCAGCCGAACACCACCGGCCTAAACGATGAATGTCCTGAGAGAAGTACCCCATCACTGCAGCTGTAGATGCCACACCTATCTGAAAGGAATGGGTGCCAAACTTCACTCCCAACAGACCCTAGCTGGGCAAAGCACATGTAGCGACTGCTCAAAACTGATGCTTTGTTAAAGGAGCACCATCTGTGTGGTGGAATAACAGACCATCACCCCAACCACAAACTGCCACATAGCCTAAAAGGGCAGAGAATGGGCAAAGCTCAGGTTCAGAGCAGGGACCTAAAGTGAGCACCATACCCCATTGGTGCTGGTCAGTCTTTGAGCGCCTTTCCGGAGGCCAGCTTAAGGTCATTAAGGCCTGGCTGGAAACATCGTGACGAGACTGTGCACCTAACTCCCTGCCTTGGAAGGCCCCCCAAAAGGCAACTAAAGTCGCTGCATGAAATAGGCAAGCTTCAAAGTCCAACACGCACACATCACTGCTCATCTCAGTCCTTTAAGGACCGAAGGTGATATGGGCTGCCTAGCATCCACAGGCCGGCCTGTTTCCCTAGTCCAACCCACAAGCATCTTCCACAATCTAAAATTGTTAGTTTCCACTCGAAAACCTAGTGCCTTGCTGGCAAAAGCCAGTGCTGATAGGCGCTCCTTAATAGATTGCACTGCTAACCCCTTATCTTTAAGGCCCACACAATAGGAAACAGTTGCTCCACGAGTAGGGGCCAACTTGCCTGATACCCTGCCTCTTACCTAAACTCCTCAAACTGACGTACTGCACGCTCATAAGACTTCCTGGTGCTGGAGGCTATGGCCAGGCCTATTGCTCTGCAGGCCTTGGCCCTCCAAGCCACCATAGCTCCTGGGGGATCCTTGCTGGATGAAGATCGGCTTCTGCGGCCAACTGACAGAATCTCTCCATCTGTTTACGAGAGAGAGCGTCAGCCACCCCATTATCAACCCCAGGCACATGTCTGGCCAAAACCAAAATGTTAAGCTGTAGGCATTGCAGCGTGAAGGCCCTAACCAAGACCATAACTCTTGGAGACCTTGAGGCAAGGGAGTTGATGATGTGAACCACGGATCAATTGTCACACCAAAAGTGGACCCGGTGGTTCGCCAATCCCTCACCCCAGAGCCAAACAACAACCAGTATGGGGAAAAAAACTCTAGGAAAGTGAGATCCCTTGTAGTACAGGCATCCACCCACTCAGAAGGCCAATCGTCAGCACACCCATGCCCCCTAAAATAGACCCCAAAACTGAAGGCACTGGATGCATCTGAAAGAACCTGAAGCTCAGCATTGAGCCGCAGATCATCCCTCCAGAATGACACCCCATTAGGGTTGCCAAATGTTTTTTGGCCGGGAGCGGGGGGCTCCCGGCCAGCGTCTTAGGCGCGCGCGTCACCCGAAAGTAACAACGCACGCTGGGGACGGGGCCACACCATTTGAGGGGGAAACTCTTTGTTTTCCCCTCAAATGGTGTGGCCTCGCCCCCAGCGTGCGACGTCATTTCCGGGTGATGCGCACGCGGGGGTGGGGTTTCCCCCGGGCCCCGATTCCGCAGGAGCGGAAATCGGGGCTCGAAAGTGGGGGGAATTCCGCCCCCGGGGGCATTTGGCAGCCCTACACCCCATTAAAGGACCTTAAGAACTCCTGCCAGACCATAAGGTCCATGCGCATAGAGGCCGTAATATGTGCCCTGTGATGCAGGAGACGAAGGCCAACCGTGGCATCACAGGGCCTCCACAAAAATGCCCGTCCAGGAGTGACTACCTTGCAGGCGAAATTAAGATGCCCCGCCAGCTGCTGAAGCGCCAATAAAGTCACCTTACACCTACCAAGAAAGCTGGTCACCCTAGAGAGTAAGTTGTGGGCCTTAGCCTGGGGCAAACAGGATAACTGAGCCGTAGTGTCAAGCTCCACACCCAAAAAGGTCAACCTGGATGCGGGACCCTCTGTCTCCTCATGGGCCAGGGACACTCCCAATTCAGCAGCCAGCCCCCCCAAATTATTAAGAAGCTGCCCAAAATGGCCAGAACCTGCTGGTCCAACAGAAAGAAAATCATCCAGATGATGAGCTACATCAGGCAGCCCAGACCTCTCCCGAACAGCCCACTCCAAAAAGGAGCTAAAGCACTCAAAGGCGGTGAAGGAAACAGAGCATCCCATTGGCAAGGCCCTGTCCATGTAAAACACGCCGTCAAAACAAAAACCGATCATCTCAAAATCATCTGGATGTATTGGAAGCAGGAGAAAAGCAGACTTAATATTGCATTTGGCCAGTCCCGCACCAAGGCCGCAACACCGCACAAGGTCAAAGGTCGTATAACGAACAGAGCACAGGTCATCTGGAATCCCATTGTTAACGGACACCCCTCTGGGGAATGAGAGGTGGTGAATTAGACGGAACTCACCCGCCTTTTTAGGCACCACCCCCAAAGGTGAAACCCACAATTTGGGAACTGGAGGAGTAGAGAACGGACCCAAAAGTCTACCTTCAGCCCTTTCTTTATTAATCTTGTCCCTAACTACCCCTTCCATTCCCTGAACTGAACAAAGGTTATTGGCCATAAAAGCATGCCTGGCACCCTTAAATGGGATGTGAAAACCCAGTTGAAAGCCTTCTAACAAATACTATGCATCAATCCTATTGGGGTAGTCAACCAACCACACCTCGAGGGCCTTCAGGTTTAGGGGGCTGAGGCCCTTTACCAAAAGACTGGTTGCCTCCACCCCCTCCTTGCTTCTTTTGCCCCCACCATGGCCTGGCTCTAGGACAACTGGAGAATGAATGGAAACCACTGCACAGGGGGTACTCATGCATGTATTGACAAGCCTTTATGTTACAGACCCCCTGGGACCCAAACTCCAAACACAACAGGTGGGGTTGAACCACCTGCCCCACAATGTCGCGGGGACTGGATGCAGACTGGGCGCATTATACCAAGTGACCACTGTGTGAGTGCTCTCCAGTAATTGGACATGCAGGTGACATGACCTGTATCCAAAACAAAGGGTGAACCTGGTCCCATGGCACCATGGGATTCTGAGCAGCCTGCATGCAAAACTCCTCGTCATACTGCTGCCAAGCTGGACCCATGAATCCAGGGTAACCTTTATATATAATATTCATGTACTGAATCAAGGACGCAGCCTGATAGGGCTGAGCCTGAGCTATAACGCCCACATATATAAAACAGCCAGCCAACCAATTGGCCTAGGTCCTGTCCATGGTCCTGCTTTTCAATTTCTCTTTGTCCCTCTCATAGAATCATAGAATGTTAGAGTTGGAAGGGACCTTGCAGGTCATCTAGTTCAACCCCTTGCACTCTGCAGGAACATAGCTGAAAGATAGCCCTACATACCTACATCATACCCGAAAGATGGTCGTCCAGCCTCTGCTTGAAAACGTCCAGCAAAGGAGCATCCACCACCTCCCAAGGCAGACTGTTCCACTGCTCAACCACTCTTACAGTTAGGAAGTTTCTCCTGATATTTAGCCGGTAACGACTGCCTTGTAATTTCCACCCATCTGATCTAGTCTTGCAATCCGGAGCAAGAGAGAATAGATCTGCTCCATCTTCTACATGACAGCCCTTCAGATACTTGAAGACTGCAATCATGTCCCCTCTAAGCCTTCTCTTTCCCAGGCTAAACATACCCAACTCTTTCCGCCTTTCCTCATAAGACTTGGATTCCAACCCTCTCACCATCCCGGTTGCCCTCTTCTGGACACACTCAAGCTTGTCGACATCCTTCCTAAAATGTGGTGCCCAAAACTGGACACAGGACTCCAGGTGAGGCCTGACCACAGCAGAATAGAGCGAAACGACCACCTCCCATGATCTGGACACAATGCTTCTGTTAATGCATCCTAAGATTGCATTAGCTTTCTTCACAGCCTCCTTGAGATCCTCCTTATCCTTTTTCTCCAGGAGGGAAAAGACATCAACAAACTCCCCTCTGCATTTTTTCCCCCTGGGTGGCTGGCAACAGGTGATCACCCAACAGCAAAGCCGTGTCGCCAGATGGCAAGTCCTAAGCCGGTACCTGTGCAGTCGGACCACCCCAAGGAGCCTGTGAGCCCCAATTGCTCCAAGGAGCCATGGGAGCCGGAGGGCCATAACCCGGATAGCCGCCCCACATCTGTGAAGGAGGGAGTTGCCCAGATGGTCAAGGCCACTGCTGAGGGGGTGGGGCCCCTGCTGAAGAATGTGGTTGTGATGAGGCAGAGGGCCCGGGTGTGGATGCCTGTCCCCACAGCCAAGCTTAGCCCTGGGATGGTGAATTGCATGACTCACCTGGCGGGTCTTGAGTCTTTGCTATCGCTGTCACCAACTTCCGCCCCAGCCCATTGCACAGGTCCACTGGCTCCAGTAGTTGCAACAGCAGTCACGGCAGTAGTACTAGTCTCCCCTCCTGATCCAGAGGACTTGGCCACCTGGCCTTCTAGGAGAGATAAATGCGTTAAGACAGACACCTGGAACTGGGCATTGGAGGCAAACCATGTCTGCTTCCCAGTACCTTTGCCTGTACCAGCCAGGCGCTGCGGGAGAAGGAGAAGAAGAAGAGAAGAGATTGTATTTATACCCCCCCCTTCACTACCCAAAGGAGTCTCAGAGTGGCTTACAAACTCTTTTCCCTTCCCCTCCCCACAACGGACACCCTGTGAGGTCAGTGGGGCTGAGAGAGCTCTGACAGAAACTGCCCTTTTTCAAGAACAGCTCTTATCAGAACTACGGCTTGCCCAAGGTCATCCAGCAGGTGCAAGTGGAGGAGTGGGGAATCAAACCCGGTTCTCCCAGATTAGAGTCCGTGCACTTAACCACTACAACAAACTAACACCCTCTCCCTGCTCCTCTGCCATTAGCCTCTCCAAGATGGCCTCTTGCACTACATCACCCTCATCCTCATCTGAAAACAGGGCAGGGGGAGCTGGTCGCTTTGGGGGAGCTCTAGGAGCAGGCTGCTTGCCCTTGCCTGTTCCTTTCTTAGGGGCCATGGCTAGAAAGCAGAGGCAGAGAAGGAGGAAAGAAGCCAACCTCAAGTAGAGGCAGTTGCTCTCCCGGGCAACACACTCTAAAGTGCACCAG
>NW_015171564.1:115644-132332 GCF_001447785.1 Gekko japonicus | reverse complement strand
TGGCCCAAGAAAAGAAACCGAAAGCAATTAGGAAAGCACTGCACCCTCATCCACTCACACAGCAAGAAATTAAACCTGGGGGGGGGGGAGGAAGATAAAGGCAAGAGCAACAGGGTGGTTCTCCAATGGCTGCCTCTGCATACCAAGCCCAGACCTCCTCAGTGTTCTCCCACCCAATCACCAGCCAGCACCAACCCTGCTAAGCTTCTCCTAGCTGAAGCAAGCCAGCAAGCCTGTGCCACCCCAGAAAAGGCAAAATACAGGGGACCGAGCCTGGGATCCCCCGCACGCCAAACAGAAGCCCAGCACTGGGCCAAGGCCCCCTCTACCCAAAGAAAGCCCCAGGGTGGCGCTGACCAGAAGGTCCAACATCCCCCCCACACCACGTACGGAAAGATCCGGGGCCGAACGTCTGGTGCCCAACCTCCTCCTGTGATGGTGGATGGTCAACTGCATTTTGAAGTTGCCTGGATCTTGGACTCTCACTTTAAACATAACCGCCTGTATTATCTTGTAGAATGGATTGATTTTGGCCCTGAACATAGGGAATGGGTTAAAGCCTCTGATGTGTGGGCTCCTCACTTGGTCCGCCTTTTCCACTCTCGTTTCCCCGACATGCGGGGGGGGGCTTGGGGGGCGGGATGTTGGGTAGTCCCGCCATGGGGTTCCCCCCCCGACTCTGGAATGTGTAATGCTCTGCAGCTGCTTCTCGCTTCTGCCTCTTATCTAGCCTCCCCGCTCACCTCTCAACTGTTAACCAGTTCCCCGCGCTCCACATTAATTGCTTATTGGCTCCTAAGTGTCAGGGGGTGTTGTACGAACCCACTATAATTACTATTGCCATTTTGTATGCCTCATTCCTGACTCAAAGAGTCTAAGACGACTTCACTTTGTTCTAATCAATAAAGTTGAACCTGTTTAAGGACCTGCTGTTGATGCTGAGTTATTGAAGTACCTGACAGGTTGGGCCGAAATATCCACTCTGTTCTCAAAAAAATGAATACTCCCCACGCTTACTGAACTTGACCTCATAATTAAAAACTACTCAGGATCATAAAGGAACACTCTCTAAAATATTCAAAATTCTTAATCTATCCATCTGTTCTAACAAGCTGCATTATCAGTCAACCCGGCAACAAATATCTAATATACAAGATGACCATTTGACATAGAAAGTCCTCTCCTAACAATAGGTCTAAAAATTTTAATGTACATTTCTAATTCTGAAGATCATGACATGCTGGTACCACACCCCGAAGAAATTACATCATATGCATAAATCAATTAGCAGTTTATGCTGGAAAGGGTGCGGCTTTGAAGGCACCTTTATTCATTGTTGATGGTCCTGTAGGCATGTTCAATTATACTGAAAAAAATAGTGTTTCATATAAAGAATATAATTATGGTTGACTTACCTTTTGAATCAGAAGTCGTTTTACTGCAGCACTGGACAAATCGAACATGTAGTCCCATAAAGTAGTCCCTCGTCTGCTTGCTGCTAGTGACAGCGCAAATCGCAATCGCCTCAAAGTAGCATTCCAACAAAGTTCCATCAATGTCTCCATGGTCTGGGAAAATAGGGGACCAATTCATTATGGGTAAAGCAGCAGAAAGTCACAAACATAACACGTTAAGGGGATAAATCTGGTTCCCAGTGTTCACATATTTTGCCTCACGTGAAATCATTCCTAATAATGCTGAATATCAAAAAATGCTAACTTTCTGACATAATGTTATAGTACATGGCAGTTTATGTCCTTGATGTTGACTTTTATGCTCCTATGCTGAGGTTATTAGATTACTACCAACCAATATATTCATTATCGACTATTATCCTTAGTTTAATCTTTTTATCTATTTAATGTGTTATTTTGATTTTTTGTCTCCTGTTGAAGTAAATTTGTTTTCTTTTTAAATGGTTTTTAATTATATAATAAAATAAAATGATAAAAAAGAAAATCACAGTGACTCAGTACATTCCTGAATTGCTGCCATGCTGAATGCCACCAAATGCACAGGCACGAGGTGTGTGACCGGCCTTTTTGTGGAATCGAGGGGACCCACACAGCCTTTTGGGATTTGTTTTGAACAGGGACCAGGCTTGTTTTGAACTCTCTCCCTTCCCCTCAGTTACAAAAGTTTCTTAGGGTAGCAAGTGGAAAGGCTTTGGTTTCACTGCCATGAGGAAAGTTTTGTGGTGAGCTGTCAAACTCGAGCCTCTGACACCTGAACGGGCTGGCTGAACTGCTTGCATTGTCCATGCTTGATTTACACTGCTTGTATTCGGTATCCTTATTGCTGATCTCATTTGCCATTGAATTCCTCGGGGGGGGGAGTGTGTGTAGTTCGCTAGGGAGGATTGCTTGGTAATTTTCCTGAGGGGGCCCCAAGACATTTTTCACATGAGAAATGTCCTCGGAGAAGACGGTGCCTGGCTAGATAGTGGCTGTATGTCTTTCAGAGTCACTGTAGTAATGCTGACGTAGGTGTGCATGGAATTTTGGGGTTTCTGCCTATATCTTGTCCTTTCCTGCCTTTGCAAATCAGTCCTAACAAAGAGCTTGAACCCACAGCATCTCATATCTCTAAATAAAGCATTCACTGCCAAAGTGTGTGTGGAGAGTGATTTGACTGGGAACCTGAGAAGAAGGTGGAGATCACTGAGACAAGAGTTGTATGCAAATAGGAAGCTTTAGTTATTTACAGGCTGGTTTTAAAGAACAATAGAGAAGCCTGGCTGAGGTACATAAACTTGAAGCTAGTCATGGCTTCAGAGTGTGGCTCGACTTCTCTTGAACACTCGCAGGAGCAAACAGGGTTCCATTGACTGGGCTGGATCTTCTCACATGCACAGGATCCCACCCACTCCAGCCTGCTCTTTCTCAAGAGGCAGCTTAAAGGTTAAGAGGTCTGCTCATCACCAGAGACAGGCTTAACCACTGGGGACTCTGTCCTCTCCCAGACGTAGAGCTCAACCACCCCGCCAGACTGCCAGACAGAGCTACCCTTCACACTCTTTGCCCTCTCCTTGAGGCAGGTCCAAACCAAGACTCCTGCTGTGCTTCCCTCCAACTTTTCAAAAAAAAATCCACCAAAAAAGGTGATTGGATGCTGGAGCAGCACTCCCATTGGCTCAGCTGAGTGACTGTTTTCCCCCTCAGGGGTAGGACAGCCTCCTGTGTATCACACAAGGCACTTGAAATGCTGCTCATGGTGAATTGTTAATGCATCATCCACAGGGTTGCCAGGCACATTCCTTAGAGAGGCATGATGTCACTTCTGGGTTTCGCTGGAAGTGACATCACAATGATAATCTACACTGCCCCTAGACTTCCGCCAGCTGCCATGCTTTGCCTCTGCCTTTACCTGGCAACTGGCAGAAGTCTAGGGGCGGCACATTTGTCTCATTGTGATGTCACTTCCAGTGAAACCCAGAAGTGACATCACGTCTCTCTAGGAATTGCCAGAAACTCTACAGTAAATCCAGTTTTCCTCAGAAGTGATGCTGTGCTGCCTGCCTGATGCCATTCTGTTGTTGTTGTTGATTTTTCTCCTGCTGCTCCTCAGAGCTGGTTGCTGGCGGGAGGTCTCCCACCCCGGCAGCCCAGTCCATGAGACAGTATGTGTTGCTCAACTTGAAAGAAAATGGACATTGCAACAGGGCGATTTCTGTTGTCAAATACATTATTTGTGAGGGTGGAAGCATCTCAAACAGAAATGACTATAGAGTTCCTGTGGAAATGCTCTGGGCAGTGCAGACTGGTGCAGCCAGTTTGGATGTCAATGGAGCTGGAACAGGTTGCTGGTTGCTCTGCTATTATGTGTTTTTAAAGGTCATCTTCCTTACTTTTAAATGGCAGTAACAAAGCAGGGCCACAGCAAAACCACGTGGCGGTCAAAGGGTTAAAGTCTGTCTCCTTTCCCATCACGGCCTAGAAGGCAATGTGAGCAGCAAAAGCTTACAGTTGGCATACCAGGGCTGGACTGAAGGAGTGGCCCCGAGATCTCTGCTTAAGCCCTGAGATAATGTATGTGAAGTGCGCTGAACACTTGACAACACTCCATACAAATGCTAAGTGTGATCATTATTATGCTATGGGGGACCAAAGAATGTCAGCCACTTGGCTGCTTGCCTGAAAACATAACTAAAGCTATAAACGGAGAGTGGGGAAAGGATCTTTTAGGACACAGTGCAAAGATACCAATTTGCCACTCATTCTTCCTCCTGTTGTCTCAGCTATGATGGGGAAAAAATAAAGAATCACGACGACCTGCTCGGTTCACCATCCCAGTCACCTCGAAAGACTGCAGCAGGAGCCCTGTTCACATTTCAGTGAACGCACTAACATCTTGCATGTACATGGATACCTCTTTTTGTGAGGAGGAGCCTGCCCACATGATAAACGAAACCAAGGAACAGGACCTGAATAACCGTGTGGCTTTCTCCATCAAGAAGCCCACACCGATGGTCTATCAGAAACCTTGCTGGGCAAACACTCCACCTGGCCCCTCCCACTTTCTAAAAACACTTGGTAGGCACCAGGAAAGGTAAGGGGGCACCACAGGCACCATGTTGGGGTACCCTCGGTGACCGTGATAAATATTTGCTTAGCCACTTGCCACTGGGATGTGACAAACCGTCCTTGTGCCAACATACTCCAAGATTTGAAAGAACTGCCCTTAAATTCCCAATGTTTCCAATGCAATGTTAGAGAACAGGAGAAGGAAAAGTGGTACAACCAACAGCGGCTGAAATTTATTTATTTATTTATTTATTTTTACCCCGCCCTCCCGGCAAGGTCGGCTCAGGGCTGCTTACAACGATATAAAACAGTACAATAAATAATAACACCCAGTCAAGCATAAATTTAAAACCATAACTATACAACTTAATAAAGTGCTAGCATTCATTCCTCAGGGCACAGTCAGGATCACGATCTACCACAGGTGTCCCAGGGCACTCGGGTCAGACTATACTTAGGGACCCAGGGGGCTCGGACTCGCTCTCCAAAAACTGTCAGATATCGATGGTGGCAGTGGTGGTGGCAGCTCTGAAAGCCTGGCAGGAGTCGCCAATAAAATTCTTATGTCTTAATTCCACCTTTGCTTCACGCACACTGAATACAGACAAAGGCAGGTGTCTTGCCACAGCCTGGGAGGAACTGGGCAGTCGCTGATGCCAACAGGCCTTGTGTAATCTTTCCAGTGGAACAATCTCACAGGGATGCCTCTAGCAGCCAGGTGTTCTACAGTGGCAGCGAGCTTGCTCTATATGTTCAGTCACCATCCTTTTTTGTTGCTGTGTTTTGAATTCCATAATTGCATCAACAAACTCTTCACTACTTCAGATTCTAGCACAATTTGTCATAATAGGAATCGTTTGCTTACCTGTCAAAGCGGCTGTCATCTTGTCACCTGGAAGTCTGGTGCCGTTATACCAAGGTAATTTCCTGGAGGTTTGGGTTTCCTTCGGTAAGGAGGCACCAGAACTCACTTAACTGTCCTCCACAGATGTAATTAAGTGCCTCCAAATGTTTTGCTTAATTGCATTCCTTAATGTTCTGATTAATGGTTTTTCCCTTCAGTTACGAGTTGCATTCAGAGCTTCCAGTAATCCCATTTATCATTGCAATTTGCTTAGCTTGAAATGTGCTCCATTAATTAGTTCTTTTCAAGTCTTTTAAAAGAAATGTTGGAAGATCATTAATTCTAGATGGGCAATTTGTTACTGCTTAAGAGAATTACATATTGTAGCCCGTTCTTTTCTAAAACCCCTTTCAGTTTCGCCCTTTGTAAAATTTATCTCACATGATCACCTTTCTCAAGACCGCCCTGCAGACTGCGGTTCCCATTTTTAAAGCTGTGCTTCCATTCACTTGGGGAACAGCCCAAACAAAGGAGCACTCGGAAAAACATTGTCTTTGCAAATTGTGAGCCCAGAATGAGTTTGCCATGCTGCATGCATTAGCACAGGGAGGCCTTTCTATGATCTATTGGTACAGAATATGAGAATAAAGGTGTGCCGGGGAGTGGAACACTTCACGGCGAGTCCTTTGGGTGGGTGGGGGAGACGGTGTGCAGCAAGAACGTAAGCACATTAATTTGGACTTAATCCATGGGGTAAATCAAGGGTTCCCAACATAGTGCCCATGGGCACCTTGGCACCCACTGGCACCTTTCTGGGTACCCACCAACCATATTTAGAAAGGGGGTGAATCCAGATGTGATTTGTGTTCAGCAAATCTTTTGATTGGCCATTGGAGATTTGATTGGCTGTGCAGATTTTTTTAAATATTGCTTTGACAGCAGCTGCCACCACAGCACAAGGATCTTCACTGTGTGACTGATGTTGAGCTGTGGCAGCCATCTTGTGGCTGGCTCCGCCTCCTGTGGCAGCCATTTTATGGGAGCTGTTTTGGGACTGCATCCACCACACCATGTCAGAATTCCCACAGGGTCAAAAAGGTTGGGGACCCCTGGGGTAAATCATGGGGTTAGAATGAGAAGCTCTTTATGACCCGGGAGTCTCACCCAGCTACCTTTGGGACTCTCTTCCCCCACTGGAGCCTGCCACAGCAACAGGAATTGTTCCAAGATCTGTCAATAGTTTCCTCACCCAGGCAGTGAGGGTTGCTTTCTCAGCTATACAATGGAATGTATCCACATTTAGATGCACATCCTAAGGGGCATGGGTCTCTCACCCACAGCTCTGTGGCAGGGGTCCACAAACTGGTGTCCGCCAAGCATTTTGAGAAAGTGGTCAGGACCAGGTGGGAATTTTGCCCAGCAGGCCTTCTTATTGATGAAAGCCGCTTTGCCATTTTAAATAAATATTATAAATATTCTGTTACATCCCAATTTAATGGGCATTTCCATTGATATTTATTTATTTATATGACTTTTTATCCTGCTCTATTCCGCAAGCGGGCTCAGGATGGCTCACAGCACATGATAAAACAATAAAAATTCATAACAACATCAAATCAATTCAACCAATAGATATTTCAGTACTTAAATTAATACCTGGTGGCAGGTAATAGTGTCTGACTACAGTGAATGCTGCAACAATATCAGGGGGGCATATTTCTCTCAACTCACTGAAATCAGTTGATGCTGATGCCAAGTTGGTGTAGGCAGTCCAATTGAGGCAGATTGAGCAAATGAAGCAGGGAAGGCCCATGTCTTGTGGACATCTGCCTTCTCATCCGAAAGCCTGGCGGAACAGCTCCATTTTGCAGACCCTGTGGAATTGTAATAAATCTCACAGGGCCCTGATCTCAACCGGAAGCATGTTCCCCCAGGCAGGGCAGACATCATTTGGGCCGGGGACTACCAGGCCTCTTCAGGGCACATATGGGAAGAGACGGTCTCGTAGGTATGTTGGTCACTGGCCGCATAGGGCCTTAAAGATTAGTACCATCACCTTGAATCTGATCTGGTACTCAGCCGGCAAACAATGCAGTTGGTTGCGGCACTGGCTGAATGTGCATCTGCATAGACGTCCCAGTCAGCAGGTGTGCCACTGCATTTTGTACCAGCTGAAGCTCCTGGATCAGACTCAAAGGTAGTAATCTAACCTGGAAGTGACCATTCCATGTATCACTGTCGCAAAGTCATGGGGGGAGAGATAGGGAACCAGCCGCCTGACTAGCTGAGGTTTAATAATATTGGGGAGAGGATTGCCCCTTGCAGGATGCTGCATACCAAAGGGTAACTTTGAGCTACCCTCTCCCCTTGCATCACCCTCTGTCCCCGGCCATCGCAGTGGAAATTAGCAAAGTACAGATTCACCGCCCGCAGCCAAGGTATAATTATATTCTTTCTTGTATTTATAATTTCATCAATTATGCCAAAATCTTCAAGATAAAGCTCTACATTTTTGTCACAGATTTTAAATCCTACTTTTTTTCAAAAGCATTTTTTTTTAAAAAAGTAAAGCAACCCATCTTACTGGGTGGGGTGGCTTCATTAAAGTTGGGTGAGAGCTGTGATTTCATTCCTGGCCCAAGGATTGGCTGATTTACTGCCACCCCTGGTCTATCAGCCGGATCATGTTTTTCAGAGGTTTTTCTTTTCTTTTCTTTTCTTTTAAAAAAGATAATAAGAATTGCCTGTAAAGTTCCCCAACGTGGTGCCAATGGGCATGATGGCACCCACCGGTACTTCCCTTGGCACCCACTGAGCTTTTCAGAATGTGGGTGGGTGTGGGTCCCTTGTAAGGTAGAGCTCAGTGTCAGCTGCCCTCATTCAAATGAAAGGGGTTTTTCCCCCACTGGAAGATCTGGAGGACTGCAAAGCACCAGGTTCTTTTGTTATACTGGGCAGCATGCGTGCAGTATCTGGCAAAGGTGGTGGCGGGGGAAGAGATGTGCCTGCATGCTGACAGAGGTTTCTGTTCGTGAAGTTTTTGTAGAGATGTTTAGGTTTCCCTTGCATGGCATGGTGTTCCTCTACATCATGCTTTTACTGGCTTCTGTGTGCTGTTCGCGGCCAGGGTGCTTGGCTCATCTCTGCTGCGTTGCAGGTGAGAGGTGGCAGGTAACCCATGGATCCACTCTTGGTCTGTCACAAAGCTTCAGGAGGAGGCTTCCCTCATCTGGGTGCATGTTCACAGTCCAGGCAGTTGGCATCAGCTCATGGTCATCGCACATTCCACTTCCCTTGGCACACTTATTGCACAGTCCAGTTATAGAGTCATAAGTCCATAAGAGCGTTATAAGCTCCTTGCAGGGCAACACCCTTCAGGCTTTCCTTCCCAGAAGGCACAAAGAGGCAGATATTCCATTCAGCTCCACATCCTGTAGCAGCCATTTGGGGTTTGGCTTCAGCTTCTGTGGCAGCCATTTTGGGGTGGCGCTCAAATTCCAGAGATGCCCACAAGATCGAAAAAGTTGGGGACCCTGGTCTAGTCCCTTTCCGCCATCAGCTAGCCAGAATCATCGGGGTGTGGGTGTGTGTTATAAGCAAGGCAACAGCACTCCCCTGCTTATTGTGTATTACTATCTGATATCCAATGGTATACGGCCTCTGGACATGGAGGTTCCATTTAGCTGCTGTGGTTAACTGCTCAAAATATATTTATTCTTGAAGAATCTGTCTCATCTTTTTCTCTCACCACATATTCCTTAAAATCACATCTTGGGAATTTACTAATGTCCATTAATGGGTTCCAAGTAGGATTGTCAACCACCAGGTGGTGGCTGGAGATCTCCTGCTATCATAACTGATCTCCAGGCAACAGAGCTAAGTTCACCTGGAGAAAATGGCCCCTTTGGAAACGCCATTGTGTTTCCTCCCCTGCCCCAATCCTGCGTTTCCTCCTGTCCCCTAATCCTGCCCTCCCCACGCTCCACCCCCCCAAATCTCCAGTTATTTCCCAAACCTGACATGGTAACCCTAGTCCTGAGTTTACTTTCAGTCTAGAGGGAGGCAATCTGTCCTTGTCTGTGTGTACCCGAATGTTTTCAGCCAGAATCTAGCTGGCATGCAACTATACTTTATCTTGGCAAGACACAAAATGGCTGCTAATCTAGTGCTCCAACCTAGCCATCTCTTTAAAGAAAGTGGAACATTTTAATAATAAATTGCTTTTCCTACTCTTGGGTGGGAGGGCAAGTTGCACCGGCTGTACTTGAAAGACTTTCAAAACATCTGACACATCTCTAATCAAGAGAAGAATATGTTAACTGAACTGGAAGCAGTTTATAGCTTATTTGACTAGAGAATACAGTCATTAACATGTAAATTAAAGGTTCCCTTTTCTCCACAGCATAAAAAGAATAATAGTCTCACTTGCAAGGAGGAGCCAAAACAAAGCAGAACATTTTACCAAACAATTTTTGTGTGTGCAAAAAAAGCAAAGAAAGCTTTTTAATACAATAATATAACCTGGTATGGATGGTTAGAATGATGGGATTCACTTTACAGAAAGTAAAATGTTTTCGGTGAATTCATCTGCAGGAAATAATTTCAAAGCAAATATTACGAGGGCAATTCTACTTGGAGTCACTTTCTTCTAAGTCCATTGAAGTCGATGGGTTTAAACGGGGGTCACTCAGGAGATGAATTTGCTTCTAGAGATAGAGATGTTAAAGAACAGACTAGGAAACCCGTTGCTTGTCCTCCTAGATGGAGTCCACTTTGTGTTTAGGATGTGTGACATGCCTGCACAGCCATCGGGAATTAATGCTACTAGCACTTTATTGAGTTGTATAGTTTAATGATTTTAGAATTGTTTTAATCTAAATTGATTCATGTTTTACTGTAAATTATGCACTGATTTTATGTAAGCCGCCCTGAGCCGGCCTTGGCTGGGAGGGCGGGGTAAAAATTCAATAAAGAAAGAGAGAAGAAGAAAGTTATTCACATAGTCCAGGAAAGAACAGCAGAACACCAGTGGAACCTGGCTGCCACCCAAAACTTTGGGTGACAGAGGCATACTGTTTCCAAAATAATATAAGAGATGTGCTTCACGTTTACACTGTCAAAGTTTACTTTTGGAGTGTGTAAGTGCAAAAAGCAGCAGCAGCAGCAGCAGCAACACCCCACTCTCAGTAGACCCCATCCCCATCTCTACTCATTCTTCTGTATGGTTGCCAGCCCTGGTCCTGACAGTGGTGCAAGCATTTGGGGACAGAGCGTGCCAAATATTGTTGTGTGATGCTGCAATGGCAGTTCTAGTTATGAACCTGGAAGTGACATCCCTCTGTGGTGTAACACTCTAGAGCTGCGTTCACACGGGCAATTTGATCCGTTCCCCTTGCTGTTCCCTTATGGATTTAAAGTGCACAATTGGACAGGAACATCTGTCCGTCGTGCCTGAGAGTCCGATCAGACGGCACTTTGGGTAGTGAAGGGCGGGGTATAAATCCAATCTCTTCTCTTCTTCTTCTTCTTTAGATCCGCACAAAACACAATTGCCTCACGGATCTAAAGGTAACGTCCAGACACAAACACCTGGGAAATGTCCCTCTTCCGTGGGCATCCTGTTTTGCCGCACTTCGGAACTGTACTTAAAAGATAGCACTTTAAATCTGGGGTTTTCAGTTACCTGTGGGATAACTGCGGACTTTCACCCGTTTGATCGTTCCACCAGCGCGCAATCCTCCCGTCGGGGTGGTCTGACGTCAGATCATCCCGAGAGGGCGCCACTTTAAAAAATCTCTAGCGCGGATCAGCAAGGATGCGCTGTGACGCCTATGTGCATGCGTAAAAAGTTTGTTGTTGTTTTTTAAAAAACCCAACACCACGCACGCCTCCTTCAGTGGATGCCGTCTAGACAATCCACAATGGAGGCGGCACATGGTAAGGGGGATGTCTGGTCATGCTACGATGGATTAAAAAGATCAGGTTAAAATTCAAACTGGCATCATGGCGGGATTAGCTGCCCGTCTGTCCTGCCAGAGTCGTCTGAGTCCCATTCCCCCCTCCCCTTGACCCCTCTTTCTTTGATACCTGAGACCGTCCGGCCCTGTCGGTCTGAGCCGCTTCAGACATGGATTCCCTGTCGTCTGGTCTCTCTCCTGCCCAGCAAAGCTGCCAGGCTGGTCTCCCTGAGCTCTTGCTTTCCGGCCGCCATTTCCCCCCTCCCCCCCTTAGTGAGCGGGGATGGCATGACTGTCTATATGTGCCTCTCCCCCCCTCCCTGCTCAAAACCTTGTTTTCTTTTGAAAAACTCTCAAAGAAAGTTGTTGCTAGCTTTTTAGGGACGTCTGGGGAAGGGGTAAATGGAAAAGATTAGCGGGAGGACGGCAGTGGACTCCATTTCCCAGCAGTCTCTTCACCGCTTGTGCGATTGCTCTGTGGACTTAATTTTAAAAGAAAATGGCCGACAGCCCCATGAACTCCATATCCCAGCATGCTCAGTGCTTGTGGGCATGCTCCTAAGGGCAAATGTCTAAAAAAATGGCTGACAGGCTGACTCCCTGCTTTCTGCCGTCTGGTCATGCAAGGAGGGGTAAAACGGCATTGAAGCCTGCTAAAGCGGGCGAGTCTGGTCAGGATTCTCTGCCACAGAATAACCTGGCTTAATTTGAGGCGGGGCAACAGTGGATTAAACGGCCTGTGTGAACGCAGTCTAGGATTTGCTCCAATATTCATGCCAGAAACCATAGAGACTGGAAACATTCCGGGAGCATTATGCAAGCTGGCAATGTCACTTCCAGGTTCCTAGAAATTATATTGTGTTATATTGTGGTGTCACACTGTGCTGTGTCTCTCTCCCCCCCCCCCCCCGGTTTCCCCCCCTGCGATGCTCCATTCAGCACTGGTGGGGCGTGGGGAACAGTTGTGGGGGTTTGCCTGGCCATGACAACCCTATTCTTCAAGGTGTTCCTTCTCATAGAAAGGAGGAGGTAAGCCCAGATCACTTCCTTAGGCAGAGACACAATGGGCAGTCACCTCTGGCACTAGACACACTGGTTATACTACTGCATCAAATCATGCCGGCTTCTGGGAAGTGTGACACCCCTTTGCCCTTATTACTTTGGGTCATCCCCCTCTTTTCCAGATTTGTTTTGCTCCCTCTATGACTACTAGAGAAAGCAAATCACATGGGGGGGGGGAAGCCCTGAAGGAATAGGGACAAATGAGTGACTCAAATGGCCCTGGAGAAGTGGCAGAGTCACGGCAATTTGGGTTCACAGGAACCTTTAATGATTGGATTGTTTAATTTCTTCGGGCATGCCAAGAACTGACTTGGGGCAGGTAGCCTGGGAATTAGTGGCATCAAGTGGGAAGAGAGGCTCACTTATGTTGTACAAGCAGTAAATGCCTTTCAGTTTATAGGTGGGAAGTCAGATTTTGGTTCCTCTGCCTTGCAGGTCTTTACTGCCAGCATTAATTACAAACCTGTTTTCGAGTGACAGAAATGGAGCACTGGCGCCCATAAACGTCACCGCTGGTGTTTAATTGCATCATAAAACCCGGCATCCAAGAAAGTTGAAGGGTTTTTTTCCCCATCATGAAAACAGGAAACTTTTTTTAGAACTCTTGGTCAGAATCTTTAATGAACTTATTTGCATTTCAATCTTTAATGAACTTATTTGCATAAGCCTCTTCCCCAAATGCTGAGCTTTGGCTGATAAGTAAGTTTGATCTGGAAGGATACTTCTACACACACACCACACACACTATACAACACACCCTGTGTTGGCAGGCAAACTCAAAAAAAATTGCTAAGGCCTCATCCTTGGTGCTGAGGAAGCCACCTCTGCAGCTGAGAAAGTGGGTGTCTTTGGATTGCCAAACTACTGCCTCCTTAGGTGAGGGGCAGGGAGGGAATCAAGGCAGGTTCCGTGGGTACAAAGCAGAGGCAGAGGTTGAACCGGCTGTTTGGGGGTGGAGTGTGTCAGAATCAGGCCTTCTCTGGCCTCGGAGAGTGTGCACTTCCATGCATTTACTGTTCCGAGCAGCCAAATGTTGACCAGTTTGCAACTGTGCATTCTTGGAAATGTTTTGGTTGAATCCAAGTTATTTTGTTACAGTGAAGGTGTGGTCAGATGTCCTGCTGATCCCGCTGTGGCCACGTTTCTGATTTGATCGGGATTTTTGTGTGCCGGGGTGGTTCGATCGGACACCCCAGAGCAGCTGTCTCTCTCTCTCACCTCGCTCCTGCTTCTTCCAGCACGGCTCCTTCAGGGCTGCCCACTGCGGTGGCAGGACGACCAGCAGTGAGGGGCACATGGCAGTCCGTGGCAGCAGTGGTGCCTCCTGTTCCCCAAGCCTCACGCCTGCCCGGGGAAAGTCAATGGCGGCTCTTCAGGGCAGCTGCGGTGGGAAAGGGGCTGAGGCGCTGATGGCGATGGTGATACTGCTGCTGTTTCCCTCTGCTGCCGCTTTATACAGCAAACAGCCGCCTTAGTTCAGGGGAAGGACAGGTGAGGTGGTGCTCCAGAGGGAGGAGGGGTCTCTCTCCAGTTCAGCTGGGGACAGACACATGCTGAGAGGGGTGAATGGAGTGGGCAGGGGAGGGGGCCATGAAACGCACGAATGGTGCCTAAGAAGCTTGTGGCGCATATCCACTTATGCACACATTGGTAACTTGGAGGAGAAATGGCGGCGAAACAGGAAGTGAGCGATCTGATTTCCCAAAAGACTTCACCCCACAAGAGAGCAATCAGACCTCCACAGAAATGCTGTGAAACCCGTAGGATCCATAAATACCAGACTTTCTGTGGTGTCAGGAGAGTCGAGGGTGAGCACAGGGGACTGATGACTGCGGGACGGGATACAGATGTTGCTGTCTGAATGAGCACTTTAAATCCATTGGTGAGAAGCAACGACAATGGATCCAAGTGCTCATTCTGCCTGCGGAAGCAGAAGAGGAACCTATCTGCTTCTCTGTTTGTTCAGTTGCTGAAGGAGCCAAGGAGCTTGGTTTGGACGTGGCAGGTGGCAGCATACCAGTCCCACTGAAGGTTAAAAGCTGGCTTAGTGCTTGTGCTGCTTCCACACCCTCCTGAATGTGCCCCTGGCAAAGAGTCCCTTTAGCAGGTTGGCCACAGAAGCAGCCATGGGGGAGACTTCCTACACACACCTCCGGTGAGTTAAACTGCATGTCCATATATGTTTCTGAGGCTCTAAGCACAGTCACCAATAGAAACATGGCTCTGTGCCATGGTATCCTAAAGGGGTATCCTAAATCTTTTGTACGTGGGGCAAGTGGCATTCCCTTGCAGATTATGCCTGTCCAATCTATATTGGTTGGCCCTAGGACTGAACAGAGAACAAACCAAACAGAGCATGGTTCGCAATAACAATAACCCCCATGTTTTATCCTCAAGAAGGTGTCTCAAGTGTGATGCCCACTGACACTTTTCCCTGAGCCCACCGAGTGTTTTTAGAAAGTGGTTCAGGCCAGGCCAGGCACTGCCTAGCAGGGCTTGTGTTTGGCCATTGGAGATCCAATTGGCTGGGGAGACTAAAATAACCTGCGGGACCAAGTTCACATCCCTGCTCTGCCATGGAAGCTTGCTGGGTGACTGGCTTGGGCCATTATCTCTCGTTCAGCTCTTTCACAGGGCTGTGTGATGATCAAATGGAGGACAGAAGAATGTTGTAAGCTGCTTTGGGTATATATATGAAGTGAATATGTAATAATTAAAGCTGAGGCCTGTGGGAAATATAAAAGAAAGATTGGTTGGTGAGTAGGAAGGAGAGAGGGAAGCAGGGGAAGGGAAATGGATATCGGGGTTGCCAGGAGGAGAGAAAGAGGAAATAACGTGAGGAATGGTTTACATGGGAAAATAGAGGGACCTCACTCATGTCATTGGGGTTCCCACTTGTTATTTTTAATATCTTACTCCTGGTTTTTCTTTCTTTCCCCCCTTTCTTTTTAAATTTCCATTTTCCTATCATTATGATGACATGTGTCTTCCTAATCGTATAGCAGTATTATGATTTTACTAAGAATAAGGCCTGTTGTGGAAATAAATACAACGAGATCTAGAAAGAGGCTCTGGGAGAGTGCTCTGGCTTTGGGCAAACAGTGTCAATTTGCTGTGGCGACCTCAGCAGGGTATAATGACAGAGTCCACTGTTTTCTCCAGAGGAACTGATCTCTGCTACCGGAAGAGCAGTTGTAATTTTGAGTGATCTCTAGCCCTCACCTGGAGATTGGCAACAATTGTTACCCAGGATGAAATGGCTGGTTTGGAGGGTGGAGTCTATGGCATTCTACCTGTCTGAGGTCCCACCCCTCCACAAACCCCACCCTCCCCAGGCTCCACCCCTCAAATCCCCAGGAATTGTCCAGCCTGGAGTTGGCAACCCCATCTCCTTCCCAGCTAACCATCAACCTACCATTATCTGCCCCTTTGACTTCAGCTGACTTTTGCCCTCCCTTCTGCAGAGCAGTTGTAATTCTGAGTGGTCTCCAGCCCTCACCTGGAGATTGGCAACAATGGTTCCCCGTGAGGGACTGACTGGTTTGGAGGGTGGAGTCTATGGCATTGTACCTGTCTGAACAAGAAGCTGGTCTCAGTACAGTCGAACTGAATATATGGTTGCATTCTCTCTGCTTCTGGTTGAAAGTCCACCTGGTCCCCGCTGGGCTATTTCCATACCTATTGGCCGCATCTCCCTATCCCCAGTGGTTCACTAGAGCCACTAACAAATTGAGAACTTTAGGTTTAGACCCGTACCAACTTTTGGAAAGCGGCTATGTCAGGGCAAAATCTATTGTCATTCAACGTCTCAGAGATATTGAGCTGCAAACAACTCACGCCGCAACTCCGCCGCTCTATAAATCTCTGAAACCCGAAATTTATATGACCACTCCCCAATATTTAGCTAATATCTCCAACCCAAATCATAGATGGGCTTTCTCCAGAGCCAGATTTGATGCTTTTCCATCGGCAGTTCTTTCTGGAAGATTTCAACGTATCCCAAGGCATTTGAGACTTTGTTCATGCTCCTCTGAGTCAATAGAGACCCTCCCCCATATTTTATTTTATTGCTCTTATTATGCAGAAGAAAGAGCCCTCTTAATTACACCTATATTAAGGTCACTTAGGGTCCAAGGACAACTAGCAAACCATTCTGAGGAACTTGTGCTGAAATATCTATTGGAGGACAAATCCATTGCAATATCAAGGAATGTTGCTAAATTTCTTTTTATTGCATTTGCAAAGCGCAAGCTCCTCCTTAATACTATTTATGATGTCTCCTCTCTGTAATGTTTTGGTAAC
>NW_015171564.1:104815-114429 GCF_001447785.1 Gekko japonicus | reverse complement strand
GCAACCCTATGTCCTTTCCAGGAAATCATCAGCCTACCTTTATCTGCCTGTCTGTCTTCAGGTTTACATCCCCCCCCTCAACCTCTGCCTAGGGAAAGGGCAGTCTTTCCCTGCAGTGGGAACCAAAGCAGCTGACATCATTCTCCTCCCCCCCGTATGATCCGCACAACAACCCTGTGAGGTATGTTAAGGTTGAAAGTGTGTGAATGGTCCATAATCCCCCAGGCAGCTTTTAAAACATGAACCTGGGACCTGCACACCATTTGTGGCAGTAATGGGGTGACTGCTGGCACCTTTTCCTATCATTTTTTGCCTTGTGGTATTCTGCTTGTGGTGTGATCTGTCTTTTTTGTGGTGTGGCATGATTGTGTTATTGGGTTTGTTTCTTTTGAAGGGGAAGTGATGTGTTGTGAGTGAGGACATATTTTACCTCAGAATACAGTAGGTCCCATATGCGACAATTCCAACTGTCTTGTGGGGGGGGGAGTTTGAGGTGTGGAATGGAGTGAAGTCCAATCAGCTTCCATATGCAAATGACCTTGAAACGCTGGCCCAATCAGAGAAGAGTGGGCTGAAGCGGCCCAGCCGTAGAAGCCCCGTCCCTGCGTTCAGTCTGCAGATGGTCCTCTCCTGTCAGAGTCCCAAAGCAGACTGAGCAGACTGAACCAGTGGGGGCTGACGTGGGCGGGACTACACAAAGCATCCAGTCAACCCAGCCAGCGTCTTCTGACTGACAGTTCAAGCTTCCAAACACTGTTGGTGTGCATTGGAATGTTGGGCCCCACTATGGCTTTATATATAAGGGAGAGATTGTTGTTCTAAGAGCAGGGGTCCCCAACCTTTTTGAAGCTGTGGGTACCTTTGAAATTCTAACACAAGGTGGTGGGAACAACCACAAAATGGCTGCTACAGGAGGTGGGGTCCACCACAAAATGTCATGTAGTGACATTATACATAACTCTAACTCTTCAACATTTCAGGCAAAAAGTATACCTTTTGAAATGAACATATTGTTTAAAACTATTTTGGGACATACACAGAGCTTACCTTCAGTCATGCTGTGAAGATCCTTGTGCTGTGGAAACAGCTGCTGCTCAAGAGACCCCTGGCCTGGAACCCTTCACAAGGGCTCCATGGGGGTACCACTTGAGGTGGCACCCCTCCAAGCCAAGGGTGTGATAGTCGCCTCCTCGGGCATCGAGGAGAGCAACCACCATCACCGATCCACCTACCGGAAGTCCATCAGTCTTCCTTTAGCCAGCACCTTGCATTATCATGGTCCACAAAACCCAGAGCAGGAGTTCCCTGGGTGCTCACTTCATACCAAATTGCTTTCCTTCTCTTCTGGTCTTCTTCCAAGGGTTGCAGGGAGGCACACACAGTCCTCTCCTTCCCAGTGTGGTAGGGTAGGCTGAAAAGGAATGATTGCCTCATTGTCAGGTAGCACTGTCATGGATCTGGAATGTGGAGGGGTGCCCTCCTCCTCAGCTCTTCCCTGTCCAGCCACTGTGCACTATCTCTGGCTTGACCTTGTAGTCTCCAGCTGCATTTACTCTGCTGGGAAAGTAACAGCTTTCCGCTGTGCCCGCTTGCTTGCTTTTGCCGCGTGTGCGAACTATAATCATTGGCTTCAGCTGTATGGGGGGGATGTTTGATTTCACTATAAGTCAGAGGCCCTTATACTGACGGCCATTCCTGACACAAGCTGTATATGTGTTCTTTAGTACTGGAATCACTAATAAAGCAGTTATCTTCTTCTGAAGCCCTGTGCGGCATGACCTGCCTAAGGACCCTGACACTCATGGAGCCCCCAGGGAATTTAGACTGAATGGAATTTGAACCCCAGTCTCCCCGGCCACACCCCAACCCTCTAATCTCTACAACACCCTGTTTCTCAGCCATTTCTCTCTCTGGGATTGGAACTGTGCCATCTCTTGAGGCAAGAGTAGGTTAATAAAACATTATGAAGACAAGGTATTCAAATGTACTGATAAGAGAAATGTTATAGAGTTATTTTTATATTTGCACAGCAGCCTCTCTTCTCCTCAGGGAAGGCCTTCGAGCCATTGAAAATATTGTTTGCCATTAATATTATTCATCAAGTCCCTTTCTATCCTGCCTTTCTGCCAAGGGCTTCAGGGGGTGACACACGTCATTCCTCCCTCCTCCATGTTATCCACACAACAGCCATGTGAGGCAAGTTAGGTTGAGAGCACGTGGCTGATGCAAGGACACCCAGTGAGCTTCGTGGCTGAGTGGGGATTTGAGACCAGGCCTTCCAGGTGCCTGTCTCCTCTGCCCCCAAAGCACAGCAGCCTGGGAGGTGGGAAGGGCTATCAAGTCACAGCTGACTTCTGGGAGCCCTGTAGGGTCTTCAAGGCAAGAGGCCTCCAGAGGTGGTTTGCTGTGACCGACAGCCAATGGTTAATGCTGTAACCTGGTCTGAGGACCTTGAGTGGCAGGGGGTTCAAGTGGACTTTTTCAGCTGCAAGCTGACAGTTAAGAACTGACCGTTGACTGGGGCCCCTTGCTGCAAGAAATATTTTTAAAATAAAATTTTGCTCATTTCTTTCTGTAAAGTCACTCTGCGCTGCGCGCTGGGCCCTGCCCACTTCCTGATTTGCTGGTAACCCCAAAGAACATGGTGATCAGCATTTCTCTGGGCATGTACGAAAGGGTCACAGGAACTATGCACTCATGAAATCCCTCCTGCCCTCCCTCTCATGATCTGCCTCAGTTCATAAAATTAGCATTGCTGTCAGATGGCCATCTAGCCTCTGTTTGAAAACCTCCAAAGAAGGAGAGCCCACCCTCCTGTGGAAGCCTGTTCCACCGAGGAACTGCTCTAGCGGTCAGGTAGTTCTTCCTAATGTTTAGCTGAAAACTCTTCTTACGTAATTTCAACCTGTTGGTTCTGGTCCGACCTTCTGGGGCAAAAGAAAACAACTCTGCACCATCCTCTCTATGACAGTCCTTCAAGTACTTGAAGATGGTTATCATATCACCTCTCAGTTGGGCTCCTCTCCAGGCTAAACATAAATGCTCTTGCCTTCAACAGCTTTAGTGTCTGTTAGAACAAAAAGCTTATGCTACTGTATACAAGAAAACCTGCCAAGAAATCTCTCTCCTCAAATTTTGAAGACCTGGTTGAATAACTGAAACAGGTACTTGTTTGTGACAAATTATCTGGCATTATTTGTATCCCAAGTTGCCTCATGTCTGTTGCCTGTTCACCTCATATGTCCTACACCTGATTCCAACCTGACCTTCCCCTCTCCAAGTGAAATAAAACAGTTTGCTATTTTTGAACTATCATCAGCCTCTCGAGTGCCATTTTCAAACAAGAACAAAAGAAGGATTTTAGTCTTTCCCTTCAGTTCCCTAGGCTGGGTCAGCATTTAACTAAATACATTCAAGTGAGTGGGTGGGACAACCAGAGGACAACAAAAAAGGAAAGGAAAAAGAGGCTACTCAGTGAAGAACAAGATAAAAAGGAATCCTGTGAGGGAGGGGGAAATCATCATTCCTGCCTTTGAGTAGTAACCCCTGAGCTCCTTTGATGGTCTCTCATCCAAGTACAAACCAGGTCTGACCCTGCTTCGCTTCTGAGATCTGATGAGACTGGGCCAGACTGGGCCGTCCAGGACCAGAACGTTAGCAGAAGTGTATAACAAAAAAGACAAGTCCCTGCTCTGAGGAAGTTATGTGTGGACTACTCTGCCCTACAAAGCTGCCATTTCCTCCACTTGAACCAATCTCTCTAGTTTGAAGACTAGAACTGAACTGAACTAGAACTGAACTGAACTCCTGGAACATCTGGAGGTTGACAGCATTGGAGAAAGGGCAGGAGGTCTCTTGTTTTCAAGCACTCCTTGTGGGCTCACTCTCAGAAGCCTGTAGCTGGCCCCTGTCAGAAGCAGGAAGCTGAGATAGTAGCATTGCCAGCTCTGGGTTGAGAAATACCTGGAGATTTTGGGGGTGGAGCCAGGGGAAGGCTGGCTTTGGGGAGGAGACAGATCTCAATGCAGTATAATGCCATAGAATCTACTCTCCAACTGGCAGGAGGGTGGGGGACTTAATGGGAGCAGCAGGGAGGCCAAGCCAACATGTGGCAACATGTCTACATCGCTGCCCACATGACCCGGAAGTGACATCATCACTTCTGGGACATCAGGGTGACACTTTAGTATATGGGCAAAAACTCTATGGAAATTTGACTTCTACCATAGAGTTTTGGCCCAAATACCAGATTCTCGCCCCCGACATCTCCCAGAAGTTATGGTGTCATTTCTGGGTCACATGGGTGATGATGCTGGATCTCCCTCTTTTTCTGGGTGAGTTGACTGACAGTAGGCAGGTGGGGCCTGGCACCAGGGGACCCCTGCCTTCACTGGGGATCTGGCAACCCTAAAGTAGCCCCACCAGCAAATCCAAAATCAAGAATTCATTAATGGGACCAGATCTACTTGTGGGTTAATGTGGCCTGTTGAGGTCAAATGCTCCTTTCTGAAGCACCTGGAAATGAGCATTTCCTAGAGTCGTCACCCTTCAGGTGGTGCCTGGAAATCTCCTGCTATTGCAGCTGATCTCCAGATGACCAAGATCAGTCCCCCTGGAGAAAATGGCTGCTTTGGAGGGTGGGCTCTGTGGCATTCTACCCTTCTGGGGTCCCGTCCCTCTCCCTAAACCCTGTCTTCCCCAGGTTTCACCCTCAAAACTTCTAACCCAGAGCTGGCAACTCCAGTATTTTCCCTTCCCCAATTTGCCTCTCCCCACCCCCAAGTGCAATGGAAGAGATTTGTGGATCGCAATTGGAGAGCGCTGGCTCAGTCTTCATCAAGCTACATCCCTTGCAGTAATTTACAATCTGGCGGCGAGAGCCGTTTTCAGCACAAATGGTTACCGTCTGTGATGAATTATTAATGCCAAAGAGATGTGGGCCGTATGCTCCACCCTATGCCTCTGATGCTTTCAAAGCAGCATGTAGTGCACTGCACACACACACACAAATGAAATGCCAGACACCATGCAATTTCAGAAACAACAGAAGAGGAAGGGCTTTCCCTCCCTCCTCCTTTCCTTGTAAAGCTTATGATAAATGAAGCATCTTCTGCAGAGATCATTTTTCCAGCTTGGCACAATGAATGGGGTGGGTGGTCCCAGGAGGACACTCAGGAGTAAATGAAAACCAGAAGGTTACAATGCATCATGCCGTCACGCCCAAAATGGTTCCACTGGACAGTTGAGATCCAGCTGGAGGTGGGATGGAGTTATGGCGTTGCTTTGCTTATTAGGTATCTCATGCCTGAGAACTGAACTTGTGTTTATGTTATAGAACCGTTGCGTTCCCAAAGAATTGAGCGCTAGTTTTATCTGCATTCCCGCCAGCGGGAATTGGACTCATTGATCCTAACCTGGTTCAAGTTCCTTTATTATGTTACCCTTTGGGGTCTGTAGTCATTCCTAACAATTCTTGTGTTCCTGAGCTAACTATCGCTTTATAATAAATTTGACTTTGTTCTTCAAACGTGGATTTATTTCGAATGCATGGGGAATCGGACAACAGGGAGGAGATGTAAAGTTCTCTGCCTACAGTAATAACAATTGTGTGCTCAAGTTACACCTAGAGTTGCCACATTTCCTCTGGCCACTGACAGGGGATGGGGCAGGGGTACGGTTGCCAGATCCAGGTTGGGAAACTCCTGGAGATTTGGGGGTGGAGCCTGGGGAGGACAGGGACCACCTCAGCGGGGTAGAATGTGCCACAGAAGAGTCCACCCTCCAAAGCATCCCTTTTCTCCAGGGGGGACTGATCTCTGGTGCCTGGAGAGGAGCTGTAATTCTGGGGGATCCCCAGGTCCCACCTGGAGGCTGGCATCCCCGGTCACAACCGACTTCTGGTGCATCCTCATGGGGTCTTCAAGGCAAGAAATAAGCAGAGGTGGTTTGCCGTTCGCCTTCTTTTGCATAGCAACCCTGGTCTCCCTTCAAGCCCAGTAGCACCTTGGAGACCAAAAAGACTTTTGGGATATTGCCAGGCTCCTTAGCTGGATCACAACACACACAAAGGCTTCTTCAGAAGATAAGTGTTTATTGATCGTCCATGACTAAAGAATGGGTATACAGCTTGTGTCAGTAATGGCCTGCAACAGGATGGGTCCCTGACTTATAGTATAATCAAACTACCCCCCCCCCCAATAAGCCAAGCCCATGAATGGGTTCCGCGGGCGTGGGCTGAAGCTTTAGCAAGCAAGCTGCTGAGCGCCTAGCCATTAATGTTCCCAGGCCAGTTAATTTGCAGCTGGAATGAATAACACGGTTAGCTCAAAGAGAGCCGCTAGAAGCGAGACAGGGAAGAGCTGGGAAGGCGGAGGAGGTGCCCCCCACCCCATTCCATCTCCATGACAGGGCTGCCTGTCAGACAGCAGCTTCCCAGAGTCAAAGTTCCTTTCGTCAGACACAAGTCAGAAAGGAGATCCCCAAGCTCTGACTGGGACGCAAGGACCCAGGGACCTCCATCATGATGTGTCTGACCAAAGGGAGGTTTGACTCGCGGAAGCTCATGTGCCGCCCCCCTCTAAGGTGCTCCTGGACTTGAATTCAACTGTTCTACTGCAGAGCAACACGGCTGCCCTCTGGAATCACCTGGCCTTCCATGGTGGACTCCCATCGAAGTTCTGGCCAAAATCGACCCTGCTTCCCTTCCACACTGTGACAAGCTTGGGCTAGCCGGGGCTATGTAGCCTGCAGAAGGAGGCAAACTTCCCATCGACTGCTGTTCTGACCACTGGTGGAAAGGAGCTCTCTTGCACACCCATTTAAACTGCTGCCCAACTTGGGCTGGATCGATCCACATATTGTACAAGACAGAAATGCTTCCGTGCCCATGATATACAAAACCACACAGCCTCCCCTGCTATTTCTTCTTTCTCCCTGTGATATTCCAAGCTTGTAGCCAAATCTTTCAATGCTTCAGGGAAGTCGTAGCTTTGAATTCTGTATCGGTTTCCATAGCAACTAGCGGGTCTCCCAGTTACCCACCCAATCATGCACTGGACCATGACAGAAGCAGATTTGAGGTTTCGTTTTAAAAATATAGACTCATACCAAGTTGGAAGAGGCCACACAGGCCACCTCGTCCAAACCCCTGCTCGATGCAGGATCAGCCTAGAGCATCCCTGGCAAGTGTTTGTGCAGCTGCCGCTTACAGACTGCGGGGGGGGGGGGGGGGGTTTTTGGGGGTTGGCGAGCTACGCTGAAAATGGCCACTTAGCCCCGTAGCTCGTCCTTTTCCCCACTCCCAACTGAAAATCACATCACAACCTAGAGACTCTATAGATGGGAGACACAAAGATAAGAAAGCTGCAACAGAGACTACTCCCTCCAGAGTGAGTAACAGCGTAGCTAGTCACTATTTTTGGCCAAAATCAGCGGAAGCGGCATCAAGCAGTAAGACCAGAGACACCAACAAAAAGGCTACCGGAGACTCTGAGGGTCTAGAAACAGCCCCTGCGCTCACTAAAACAGACCTAGACGAGATGGAAAGTCACTTACTAATAAATCTGCGGGCACTTTTCGAACCAATAAGGGAACAGCTCACCCAAATTAAAGCCTCTGTACTTCCCGAGGCAGCTGATTCCAAAGTTGCACAACTCTGAGTGTAAAAAGGTTTTTCCTATTATCCAGTCTGTACCTCCTCTGCACCTGCTCCATTCTGTCCACATCCTTTTTGAAGGGAGGCCTCCAGAACTGCACAGAATACTCCAGGTGGGGCCTGACCAATGCAGTGGACAGCAGGACTATCAAATCTTGCGATTTGGATGTTATGTCTCTGGTGATACACCCCAAGATTGCATTAGCCATTTTTATCACCGCATGACATTGGCTGCTCATATTATGGTCCACCCATACCCCAAGATCTTGTTCACAGACACTGCTGCCCAGAAGTGTATCCCACATCCAGTATGCATGTTCCTCATTTTTGTTACCCAGATGCAGAACTCGGCACTTATCCCTTCAAAGACTTCAAGAAAGCAAGCATGACACACACACCCTTTAAATCCCTGCTTCTTGCTCCCTTCATGATGAATTTTGTTTTGTGGCACGGTTCATGCCCGTCCCTAGCCCCGAGGAAGGATTCTAGTCAGAAATGGCTGGACAAAACACCAACTAGAGAAGAATTAATTTCAAAAATTATGGAAATAAAAGAAATGGATAAAGTAAACACAATATTGTCGGGAAAGGATGAAAATGTGTTTAAAAATAGATGGCTGAAAATAGACAGATGGTTTGAAAAAAATGTATAAAGGAGACTCCAAAATATGTAAATCATATACTTTTGCATTACTTTTTGTTATGGAAAAAAACTAAATAAACTATTACAAAGAAAGAAAGAAAGAAAGAAAGAAAGAAAGAAAGAAAGAAAGAAAGAAAGAAAGAAAGAAAGAAAGAAAGAAAGAAAGAAATGGCTGGACAATATGCCTTCACGATAAACCATTTCCCAGCACCCACTGAGATCCTCCTCTGCCTTCAGCTCCCCTCCCCTCCAGGAGCCGGCTTGCTTGAGGTTCCTGCAGCCGTGGGGAACTCGAGCAAGCCAAGGGAAGGTGGTTTAAAGCGGTCCCCCTCCCGGAGCTGGGTTCCCCGCAGGCGGGCCAGGAATGATGGTGGAAAGGGTGGGGAGGGGGAGGGTCGCCCCAGGCTCACTGCTGGAGCACCGTTCAACCCTGCTCCGGCAGGAAAAGACCCCTGCCTCTTGTTATTTAGAGTTCCACAAATAATTGGCTGTGGTGCTAGTCTCTGACAGTGAAGCCGGCAAGCTGCCATAAGGTGGGGTGTTCTTTCTGTATGTTACATTCTGCCCTGTCCATCCCCCCCTGTGTTTTCCCTGGGTAGGTGTTTACTGTCTTTTGCTTGCTACATCTGCGGAACTGCTCAAGGTCAACCAGCTGGAGGTGGGATGGAGTTATGGCGTTGCTTAGCTTATTATGTATCTCATGCCTGAGAACTGAACTTGTGTTTATGTTGCAGAACCGTTGTGTTCCCAAGGAATTGGGCGCTTGTTTTATCTGCCTTCCCGCCAGCGGGAATTGGACTCATTGGTCCTAACCTGGGCGCTTGTTTTATCTGCCTTCCCGCCAGCGGGAATTGGACTCATTGGTCCTAACCTGGTTCAAAGTTCCTTTATTATGTTTCCCTAGGAGGCTTGTAGTTATTCCTATCAATGCTTGTATTCCTGATCTAACCATCGCTTTATAATAAACTTAACTTTGTTCTTCAAACGTGGATTTATTTTGAATGCATGGGGAATCGGACATTTTGTTAGGAATGCCCTTTTTCTTCATCACCCCGAGTCTGAGAGATCATGAGCGGGGCCGAGGAGAAACTACCACGGAGGGATCCACACCGGTCACCTCCAGCCCCCCTACCACCACAGCTGCGTCGGTACCGGTCTCGGTGCCAGCGACGGGAGCGGTGGGGGGAGCCATGCCGAAACATGCACCGCTAGCGTGGCCACCTTCGATCCCTTCCCAGTGGGGCAAAGGAGTAGCACCCGCCTGGGACGACTGGACTATTTTTGACTCGCGGAGCACATGAGAAACTTTTTCGCACCG
>NW_015171564.1:92215-99156 GCF_001447785.1 Gekko japonicus | reverse complement strand
ACCTGACGTTTCGCCAGTAACTGTGACTGGCATACTCAGAGGTATAACGCTGAAAGATGGAGTACTCTCTGTGTCAAGGTGAGAAGAAAACAGTAGGTAAGTAATTTATATCTACTCCAGAAGGTGGGGTAGGGCTGAGTCATTATCTTGCAGGAGTTCCCCAGGCTATGAACATGCTAATGGAGGAGGTTTCCTGAGGAGGTTCTTTTGTATATGGATTGTTTCCTGAGGAGGTTTCCTGAAGAGGTTCTATGTGGATTGGCTGTTGAAATTCTAATCTTATCTGTAGTGCTATCGTCAGATGTAGAGCCTTTTGTGTTTTTCAGGACAGGAAACCATGCCTTATGTATCTTTAAACTCTCTTCTTTCCTGTTGAAATTGTGTTTATGTTTATGAATTTCAATGGCTTCCCTGTGTAATCTGACATGGTAATTGGATGTGTTGTCCTTCATTTCAGTGTCTTGGAACAAAATACTGTGTCCTGTTTGAGTTAGGCTGTGTTCAGCCACTGCTGATTTTTCAGGTTGGCCCAGTCTGCAGTGTCTTTCATGTTCTTTTATTCTTGTCTGAATGCTACGCTGTGTGGTCTCGGTGTAAACTTGTCCACAACTGCATGGTATGTGGTATACTCTTGCAAAAGTGTCTCTTCTGTCTTTTGCTGATTGTAGCATCTGTTGTATTTTTCTGGAGGGTCTGAATACTGTTTGTAGGTTGTGTTTTTTCATAAGTTTTCTGATCTGATCAGCGATTCCTTTGATATATGGCAAAACACTTTTCCTGTGGGAGACTGCTTTTCCTCAGTTGTTTGTTTTACCTTTGGTTTAATCGCTCTTCTGATTTCATTCTTGAAGTAGCCATTTGCTTGAAGTGCATGGTTTAGATGGTTCACATATCTCCGTCTTGCACGGTCTACTAATGTTTTGATTATGCCTCTTTTTTGCTGAGGGTGGTGATTGGAGTTTTTGTATAAATAACAGTCCGTGTGAAACCCCATGTCATCTAGTCACTTGACTAGACCAACATGACATACCATAGCCTGCCTGCTTGCCTGCCTTCTTCTTCTTCTTCTTCTTCTTCTTCTTCTTCTTCTTCTTCTTCTTCTTCTTCTTCTTATTCTTCTTCTTCTTCTTCTTCTTCTTCTTCTTCTTCTTCTTCTTCTTCTTCTTCTTCTTCTTCTTCTTCTTCTTCTTTCTTCTTTCTTCTTTCTTCTTTCTTCTTTCTTCTTTCTTCTTCTTCGCAGCCTGGCCTTTGCCCTGCTTTGTGGCATTCCATAGATACTGCAAAATCTTGGGGAGCAGGTGGAGTGGGGATTGTAAGGTTGTTGAGGGTATCCCTTTTTTCCCTGGCAGAATGCTTGTGCGTTTAACGAGTGTGCTCTTTGCAGAGGCTCAGCAGTAGAAACTCATTACTGTGAGAAAAAGGGATGGGAGAGGTTTCCCTGTCAATTGTTTAGCTGGCAGGAGGCTTTTTTTGGACCTTGCCAGGAAAATGCGTCCTCCCTTATGTTCAATTTCTGAAAATATGGTGTGTGTGCTGGGGGATGTGTGTTTGATTTTTTTTTTGGGGGGGGGATAGGATATTGAAGTTAAAGTGGAATCTGGTTTATTCGTATACCTATATATTTATTAAGATATTCATATCTTACCTTTCCTTGTGGTTCACGGTGGCTTATGGTGATAGTTTTAAAAAAATCAATTAAAACAAAAAATAAACTAGCAAACCCCCAATCCTCTCCCCAAAAAAGATGCCTGCCAATCACCTCTTCAGGGAGCCCCTTCCACAGAGCCAGAACCATGACTGGGAAAGGCTGGGCTTTGGTTGATGCCAGACGGGCCACCCTCGGTGGTGGGAGAGCCAACGGTGCACAGGGACACGTGGAAGGAGAATGTTGGGGGGATGGGAGAAAAAAGTTGCCATTCCCCCTTCCCTAACAAAACTTCTGAGCCTTAGTCAACAAGGCCATTGAGCACTAAGCCCCATGATGAAACTGTGCATCCAGTTTTCTTGGCTTCTCACTGCAAAAAAGAGGGGAGGGGTCAAACAAACCAGGCCTCCATATGACAGGGCATGTTCTTGGCCTGGAGTGCCCAGTTCTGACTAGAGAGCTTACGCTACTTCTCTGCTACACAAATAAATTGCCCCTGCACTGAGGAATGCATGAACCAGGACAATATGAAGTTCCAGCAAACTGGAAAAAGGGGGAGGGTAGAGGACGGTAGAGGGGGAGGGAGCCAGTTTGGTGTAGTGGTTGGGAGCACAGACTCTAATCTGGGAGAAACAGGTTTGATTCCCCACTCCTCCACTTGCAGCTGCTGGTGTGACCTTGGGTCAGGCACAAGTTCTTCCAGAGGTGTTCTCTCAGCCTCACCTACCTCACAGGGTGCCTGTTGTGGGGAGACGAATGGGAAGATGAATGTAATCTGCTCTGAGATTTCGAGTGAAGGGCAGGGTATACATCTAACCTTCTCCTCCTCCTCCTCCTCCTCCCCCTCCTTCCAGGTGCAGCTATAGTGTGCCTTTCCACACTGTCCTATTAAAGGAAAGGAATGCATTGTTCCAACATTCGCTTTTTTAGACATAGCCATTGGGCTTTTCCATATTCTCATGTTCCTCGCTTGTAAATTCTTGTTTCTTCGGGGTTTTATTCTGTTCTGCATGTGTTTTTCTCCCTTTAGTGGTCAATTCAATATTATACTGGTTTATGTCTGACATAAAATCCTGAATCTGCAGGGAGATATGCTGGAAATAAACCAGTGTGATATTGATTCAACCACTAGAGGGAGCAAAACCCCAATGAAACTGGAACTTACAAATGAGGAAAACAGGAATGTAGAAAAGAGCCCATTGTTTCCTCTTAATCTCTTCCTTCTCTTCTAAAAGAGCCATTTTTTTCATTTCCTTTTCATTTCTCTTTGAAAAGAAATCAGTGTACCATTTTGTAACGTCACCCATTGGAAGTTGTTTTATCTTACCTACCACAGGGTAGTGCTCTAGCAGGAGGATAAGAATGCTTAACCAGACACTACTTGCCTCTGAGCACCTACTGAGTGAAATCCTGAAATTGTACAAACCCTCCCTTCCTGGCCCTCCTCCTTTTGAGTTTCTCATAGGTGAAAGTGGAATTGATTAGAAACTGGCTCCAGATTCCTAAAAAGAGGAAAAGAAACATTGTTTGATTTCAGGGAGGAATTGGGTAAAGAGGAATCAAGATAATTTATTCTGACGACTCTAGAAAGCAGTTAGAGATAAATGAACATAAAATTATTGTTTCTTCAGAGCTATAGAATAAGACTGTGAAGTACTTTGAGGCCAGGCAAACAGACCTAAGTCCATTATTTAAAATTAGAGTTCCTAACGTGTTGTTTGGGAATACCTGGATATTTGTGGGTGGAGCCTCAGTGAGTGGGGGTTATGAAGAAGAGGGATCTTGGTTGGGTATAATGCCACGCAGTCCAGTTTCCAAAGCAGAAGAAGTAGAATAAATAAATAAATAACATTTTAAAAAGTGATTTATGTTGTCTGGGGATTAGTTTTCATTCCATGAGGTCTCCAGCCCCCACCTGGAGGCTGGCAACCCAATTCACAATGCAGTTAGATTTTTCCAGCCAGGGGACAATGATTGAAGTAATTCATTCTCTCCTCAAATGTGTAAATGATATGAAACTCCGCTGTTTACTTTTTCACCTCATCTATGGAAAAGCTGCTGTGTGAAGGGAAAAGGCTTCTTCTTGGCTGCAGGGCATGTGTGGCATAACTCATATTTGCAGATCGAGCTGCCATTGCGTACCATCATATCATGGCCTGAAAGTAACAGCCTGACATGTGGGAATGATAAAAGTCTCATAAGTGATTGCATTGCAGGCCTGAGAAGAGGGAATTATTTATCACAGGAGGAGGAAAAAGCAGCTATTGGGATGCACAATATGTTTCTTTAAAAAGATATATGGAAAGTGTTAATTACATACCAAGCACCTTTGACACTAGAAATCTGAATATCATGAAAGAAATATGAAGTGCTTCTGGGGGAAATCTCTGCATATCAAAAATTTGGGGAAGGGGATAGATATTCACAAAATTAGTTCTTCATTACATACGGGAATAAAATTAAACCCATATATAAAAATGTGAATATTGAATGTTGTTTAGACTGCATATTATTTATGTTGGAATATGCATAGATGAAGAAAATTACAAGAACATCCTGCAGGGGCAGCAGAGGGGACAACTAGTTAGCATAGTGAGATTAGGGACTTCCTACTATTTAGTCTTTTTCCTGTCTCCTGATTGGCTCAGTTAGGGATTTCCCCACTCCTGCTGAGTTCTTCTTTGCTGCTGACTTCCTCCTAGCTGGTTAGACAGTTAGACTTTTCTTTCTTTCTCCTTTTTCTTACAAAGTTTGTTCTCTTCTTAATAAACTAATGTTATTCTTTAAACAGTTTGTGCTCCACTTTGCTGCATATCTAAACTCTGCCAACAGGGTTAAGGGCCCAGCATGAGCATTTCAGCTGTGAAAGAAAAAAGATAGATCAGTAGGCAAAAGAAGAAAGAACAAAGATGCCCACTTTCTGCAGCATTCAGCACAGTTACCTACTAGATAGGCTTATAGAAGACAACTATTTGAAGTGGAAGGAGAGAATGAAGAGCTACCTGCTTGAGATAGGACTGTGGCACTCCATTCAAAACCCAAAACTGGGAGATGATGATTAGCAAAGCAAAAACCCTAGGATGCCCAGCTTGAAAGCCAGAACTCGACTAAGGGCATACAGATAAACAAGTGCACTATTGAAAAAACCCCTGTATGCATTGCATTTAAGCTAAAGAAATCAGACCTAATTTCAGTAAGAGCCATAAAACAAGCAAGACATAGGGACCTCTGGAGCTGATATATAGTGAAGTTTGTGGTCCAATGAAGACTGAGACCTCTAGTGGGAACAGATATAAATTAACTTTTATTGATGGTTTTTTTCAAAGTATATAGTGACCTACTTAATCAGAGAGAGAAATCAAGTATTGGAGAAATTTAAGACATATTGCAATGGTCAGCAACAGATTCCTGAGACACCTACTGGCAATTCACACTGACAATGGAGGAGAATATGTGGGGGTATGACATGAAGAACTATCTAGCTGAACAAGAAATGGATCATCAACTCACAGTCCCATACACTCCAGAACAGAATGGCATAGCAGAAAGGAAGAATTGCTCCCCAAATGAGATGTGCAGATGCATTTTGCACGAAGTAGAGCTGCCTGAGAAATACTGGGGAGAAGCAATCAACACTGCTACCTATCTACAGAACAGACTGCCTATAAAATGTGCCAGAAGCACACCATATGAACTGTGCTATGGGCATAAGCCCAGCATGAACCATGTGATAGTATTTGGGTCAAGAGTTTTCACCTAAATCCCCAAAGAGAAACAGACCACGATGGATCTGAGAGCTGAACAAGGTATTTTTTGCAGGATATGCACTGGGATGTAAAGAGCAGGGCAATTTTTGGGCAGGAACGCACAGGAACGGAGTTCCGGCTGGCTTCAGAGTTGGCCACGCCCACTACAGCCAAAACCTCTGTGTGCCTGGCTACAGAGGGAAAGCCTGGAGAGCGACCCCCATGGCGACTCTGAGGTGGGCAGGCGGGGGGGGGGCTGGAAGGATTGTCCCCGAGCTTCCCGCATCCAGGGGGCCCCCAGCCAAGCCAATGGAAGGCATGGGGTGTGGCCTAATATGCTAATGGCCAGTACTGTCAGGGTGTGGTCTAATATGCTAATGCGTTTCTGCTGTTGGGTGTGGCCTATTATGCTAATGAGTCCGTGCTGGGCTTTTGCTACAAAAAAAGCCCTGGTAAAGAATATATAATCCTTAAGCTGCCCTGAGCCCGCCTTGGTGGGAATGGTGGAGTATGAATTGAACAGATAGATAAATAAATAAATAAATAAATAAATAAATAAATAAATAAACAAACAAACAAATTGTAAAAATCGGCAGCAACCCGGAAGAGTGCAACTGAGCATTGTGGACCACACAGACGACAAACTTGCAGAGCCACAAGAACCAGAAGGGGCTGCAGAGTAAACAAAGGAGTCCCACTGAGAAGACTCTCCCACCTGACAAAGACAGAGGCTGTAACCGAACCTTCCACATGGGAAGACATAGAAAGAAGGCCAAGCAGAAAGATGGAGAAAGGCTGCAAAAGAGGAAATGGAATCCCTAATCAAAAAACAAACATGGACACTCCGGGAAAGAGGGCAGGAGGATGCAAATGGGTCATTAAAACCAAAAAATGATGCAGAAGGAAGGGCTTGTTGAATTGGAGTATTGCCTCTGGGGTGGGGGTTTCCCCGCCCCCCGGGGGGACTTGGGAAGCCTAAAAACGAACAAAGGCAGAGTGCCTTCAAAAGCATTGGGGTTCATGCACCGAAAGAAATGGGCTTATTAAAGTGTCTTTAAGTTGCATACAGATCTTGTGCAAGTGGTGGGTAGGAAGGTGGGGTGGCTGCTCTCAGATCGGGCCCCGGGGGGAACCCCACCGCGGCATGCGCATCACCAGAAAGTGACGTTATGATGCCGGGCATGCTGGGGGCGGGGCCACGGTCATCCGAGGGAAAAATCTATGGTTTTCCCTTGGATGGTCATGGCCCCGCCCCCAGCATGCCCAGCTTCTTGCCTCCTGCTGCCTTGGCCCTCTGGTGCACCGGTAAGTCCCCAAAGTTTGACTCTTCCTCTACAAGTCTCTGGCGCTGGAGGTATTTGCCTCCTTCCCTCCTGGCTGCTATGGCTGCATAATTGTGAGAGATTTCTTAACATAGTGTTCCTGCCAGGGAAGCTGGGGACCCTACCCATGAGTCTCCATTTCATCCTCACAACAACCCTGTGGGGTAGGTTATGTAGAGAAGGGAAGATTTGGCCCGGGGTCACTCAGCCAGCAGAGTGAGAATACAA
>NW_015171564.1:86279-91965 GCF_001447785.1 Gekko japonicus | reverse complement strand
GGGGTTAGCCCAGCCCAGGGACATTGCTAGGGCGGTTCCCAGGCCTCCCTAAATTTCTGGGGAGCCCATCCCTAAATCCCACATGGATAGTAAGATAGTAACCATGCCTGTGATATCACTAGCTTCTCCCTATGATGTCATTGGGTCCCAGTTCTTTTAATGACTTAGCAATGCCTCTTCCCCAGCCCCAGCCCCCCCCCCCGGGAAATTGGAAAGTCTACGCCCTTGCGCTGAGGTCCCTCCCCCTGCTCCGTCCCCAAACCCCACCTTCCAGGCTCCACCCCCAAATCTTCAGGAATTTCCCAACCCAGGGCTGACAACCCTAACAATGGAGTTTACACTTTTATCTAAATTAACACTTTTGTATTGATCTCAGTTTATAAAGCATGGAACTGGATGGTCACATTTGCATGTTATCTCCTTGAAATCCCAAAGAGAAAACAAAATCAATGTCCCAGCAATTCTATCAAAGATAATGAGGCCTTTTAGCTCCACAGCACCCACCTGCTTACGGGGTCCAATACTGGCTCGCATAACTCATTCACACACTAAGTAACCAACCAAGTAGGAGGAAAAATCCTTTGACTGTTCATCACGGAAGCTCCTTATTTAATCTTTCAGCTTTCCCATCTCTTTCAGAGTTGAAAGATCCCTAACACAAGCTGGCAAGTAGGTTGTGTGTGAAACAGAGAGTGGAAGCAGTGGAAACCTTTACTGTGAGTTTTATGGATACGGTGGACTGCAAAAAAAAGACAAATAAGTGGGTTGTAGATCAAGTGAATCCTGAACTTTCCCTAGAAGCTAAAATGACTAAACTGAGGTTATCATACTTTGGTGACATTATGAGAAGCCACAAGTCACTGGAAAAGACAATCATGCTAGAGAAAAGTTGAAGGCAGCAGGAAAAGAGGAAGACCCAACATGAGATGGATGGACTCAGTCAAGGATGCCGCAAAGGCCCTCATTTTGCAAGACCTGAGCAAGGCTGTTGATGAGAGGACGTTTTGGAGGTCATTCATTCATGGAGGGTTGCCAGCTCTGGGTTGGGAAATATGTGGAGATTTGGGGGGGTGGGGGTTGGAGGCTGAAGAAGCTAGGGTTTGGGGGGGTGGGGACTTCAATGTGGTATAATGCCACAGAGTTCACCTTCTAAAGCAGCCATTTTGTCCAGGTGAACTGATCTTTGTTGCCCGGAGACCAGTTGTAATCCCAGGAGATCTCCAGCCACCCCCTGGAGGCTGGCGACTCTATAGGGTCAGCATTCAGTAATGTCCACTGCACTGTTATATAATGATAATGGAAGGCAAAAACAAGTGTAAACAGACTGAACAATTGCAACTTGACAAAAAGCTGAAGAACATGTAATAGAGAATAATGTATACAAAGTAGCTACAATGAAAAGGTACAAAATGTAAACAATAGATAACATGTATGTGCTACAATGTATAAACAATGAGAAACTACTAAATAATTCAACGTTGTGTCCCAATGTTTGATAACGCTTCAAAGATCATCCTTCAACAGGGTGTTCCCTTTATGATGCCGTGGTTTTCATACTCATACTGACATGCATTGGGAACAGTGACTTGGACGCCAATCTCCAACATGTAATCAGCTTCAATAGCTTCAGTCACTGCCGGGCCCCACTGCCCCGCCACCAATCAGCTGGCCACCGGGAGAGAACCTATCCCCAAAAAAGAGGGCGATCCATCTGACATGCAGCGACAGGTCTACAGCACTGCCCACGTGACCCAGAAGTAACATCATCATGTCCAGGTCATCAGGGTGATGCTCTGGTATTTGGGCATAAACTCTATGGTAGAAGCCAAATTTACCATATAGTTTTTGCCCAAATACCAGAGCATCATCCCAACATCTTGGAAATGTCCCAACATCGTCCCAACATCACTTCCGAGTCACGTGGCCAGTGACGGAGACACGTCTCTGCATGTTGGATGGGCCTCCCTGCTGCTCCCGGTGAGTTTCCCCATCCCCCTCCAGTTGCCAGGAGGGAACATGGGAACCCTACTTAATATAAGAGCTTCTCTGGAGCGTTGACAGAATGAGTCAAGAATACAAGTTTACTCAAGCTAAAGGTGCTCCTATGACAACTGCCAGCACATCACAGGGATCTTACCTGTATGACTGAATGTAAATTGTGGCAGCCACTTTGTGGATGGCTCTGCCTTCTGCAGCAGCCAATTTGTGGCTGTGTTCACCACGCTGTGTCAGAATCCCAAAGGTTCCTACAGGCTCAAAAAGTCAGGGACCTCTGCTCTTTAGTATTATCATCTGAATGGCATGTTAGTGTTTAGAAACTAATAAAACGAAGCCCAGAGAAGTTTGTTATATATATTTTTACCGGTGTCTGTCATCTGGTTTTACTGAAAAACACCCAAAAATAAAAAGTCAGTGATCAGATTATTTTGGCAGCTACCACTTGGCAGTCACAGACAATACCCTCTGCATAAATACAGTGTTTCTCATGTGGAGCGCATTATGGGGTTCAGTGGTTCAGCTGGTGTTGGAAATCATTTTCTGTGGTGATGAATGAGTTTACAGTAGTGGCAGAAAATGCAGAGAACGAATTCTAGTATCATAAATCTCTGGATCTTAATTCCCCTAGTATCTTAGAGAAGAATGCATTATATAGGTTGAACATAATGAGTGTAAAAATGGATAAGGCCTGTCCTCTCTATCACTGCATCATGTAACCCTTTTCAAATGTCACTCTCAGAGTAAAAAAATAGAGAGGAAATCCTAAAGTATCAATGATTAATCATCAGCCTAAGAGATACCGTAAAAATAGACATGTACTTACATTACCTGGCAATCCAATCCTTGGCCTGAGCTGACTAAATTATCATATACAGAAGAACTGAAAAATGACATCCTTTCATGCCATAAATGCAAAATCTTCTATAAAAAGGGTTATAATAAAACATCATACTTCCTTGCACCAAGTTTCATCATGACTGGATGAAAATATTTTTGAAAAACAGCAGAATTCTAGCCATTGTGTTGGAGAACAACTTGCAAGGATGAGAAGGTTGCTTCTCATTAAGCATGTCCAAAAGCCCTTCTGTCCTTAGGAAACTGCCGACAGGTCTTGGAGCAGATCTTGGAACAACAATTGCAGCTGCAGCACATGCTCCACCGAAGGATGGCAGGAGAGTCCTGAGTCATGAAGAGTTTTTCATTCCAATCCCATGGTTTACCCCACCTGGGCCTGCCCACTTTCTAAAAGCACTTGGCGGGCTCCAAGAGAAGTGCTGGCACCCCTGGGCATTGTGTTGGGGAGCCCCTGAGACAAAACATTGGTTGACTAATGTAGGGATCAAATCAATTAAACCTTAAAACCCTTAACAATGCCTTAGAATAATAGAATCATAGATCTGGAAGGGACCTCCAGGGTCATCTAGTCCAACCTCCTGCACAATGCAGGAAATTCACAAATACCTCCCCCCCTCACACCCACAGTGACCCCTGCTCCATGCCCAGAAGAGGGCAAAAAACCCTCCAGGATTCCCAACCAAACTGGCCAGGCAAAAAATTGCTTCCTGACCCCAAAGTGACAATCAACATTTCCCTGGGCATGTAAGAAAGGGCCACAAGAACTAACACTGAGGCAACCCTTCCTGACCTCCCTCTCATGATCTGCCTAAATCCACACAATCAGCATTGCTGTCAGATGGCCATCTAGCTTCTGTATGAAAACCTCCAAAGAAGGAGAGCCCACCACCTCCCGAGGAAGCCTATTGCACTGAGGAACCACTCTGTCAGGAAGTTCTTCCTACTGTTTACCCAAAAACTCTTCTGATTTAATTTCAACCCATTGGTTCTGGTCTAACCTTCTGGGCCAACAGAAAACAACTCCGTACCATCCTCTATATGACAGCCTTTCAAGTACTTGGAGATGGATATCATATCACCTCTCAGTCATCACCTTTTCAGGCTAAACATACCCAGCTCCTTCAACCTTTCCTCATAGGACTTGGTCTCCAGACCCCTCACCAACTTCATTGCCCTCCTCTGGACACGTTCCAGCTTGTCTATATCTTTCTTAAATTGTGGTACCCAAAACTGAACACAATACTCTAGGTGAGGTCTAACCAGAGCAAAGTAAAGTGATACCATCACTTTGCATGATCTGGACACTATACTTCTGTTGATACAGCCCAAAATTGCATTTGCCTTTTTAGCAACCACATCACACTGCTAACTCATGTTCACTGTATGGTCTACTAAGACCCCTAGATCCTTTTCACACATACTACTGCCAAGACAAGTCTCACCCATCCTATAATTATGCATTTGATTTTTCTTACCTAAATGCAGAACTTTACATTTATTCCTATTGAGATTCATTTTATTTGTTTTAGCCCAGTTTTGCAGGAATGTGTGTGGACACGATAAATCTGACTTAGTGCATACTTCTGCCACCATCTTGTGTTTCTGCTTGCAGAAGAACTCTGACTCAAGTGGTATTCTTGCCCTGGATCCAACAATCCACTTTGAGCTTCATTTTTTGGATAATATCAGATGAGTACATAACCTCCCTTTCACTGCCTTCAGACTTACTAAAATGTTTCATATATTTTCTACACAGGGTTGTGCAGAATCCCCTGATAAATGTTCCTGGTCTTCTATGATCATTATTACTTAAAACATTTTATGCCACATTTCCACCTGATCAGGGTCTACATTAAAACATTTGTGCAATTAAAAATACTGTTAGAATTATAACTTTATTTTTAATAATTTTCTTAATAATACAACAACCATAACAATAAACAAACCATAAATATGAAATGCATATACATATTCAACACTATATTTTTCATTAATAAAATACAAAATCAACATATTTTGCGGATAGCAGTCATATTATCTTTACCTTATTTATATAATCAAAAATTTAAACCATTTCCCCAAAAACGTTGTTTTCTTTTCTGGATATTCAAGCTCCAATAGCTGTGTTGCTATTTTGCCCATAGCTACTATGTCCCATACCTTAGCGAACCACTGTTGGACATTGGGTATTCTCTCTAATTTCCAAACCTGAGCAATTAATGTTTTAGCTGCAATCAGCATTAAGGATAATATTTCTTCAGCTGTTTGAGAAAAAAGTTCCTTTATCCCAATCATTCAACAAAATCACTTCAGGAGTAAATGGGACGTCTATTCCCAAAATAATTAAATTCCAAAACGCCTGGATCTTTGGACATGGCCACCAACAGTGGCAAAAAGAGCCTATCTGATTGCATCCCTTCCAACACTTAGGATCCCCCTTAATCTTAGAACGAAATAGGCTCAAAGGTGTAACATACCATCTTGAGTATAGTTTATAATTTTGTAACCTTATATTCAAAGTTCTTGTGGTATATAAACTAGAGGACCAAATTCTGGACCATTGTTCAGGGGTTAAGAACATAAGAGATGCCAATGTTGGATCAGGCCAAAGGCCCATCCAGTCCAACACTCTGTATCCCACAGTGGCCAGAAATACCAGTGCCATCAGGAGGTCCACCAGTGGGGCCAGGACATTAGAAGCCCTCCCACTGTTGACCCCCCCCAAGCACCAAGATGACAGAGCATCACTTGCCCCAGAGTCCCTATCTATACCTTGTGGCTAATAGCCACTGATGGACCTCTGCTCCATATGCTTATCTAATTCCCTCTTGAA
>NW_015171564.1:75927-84177 GCF_001447785.1 Gekko japonicus | reverse complement strand
ATCCCAGTGCCTAACAAACCTGAACCCTTCCCCCCTACACCATCGTCTCATCCACGCATTGAGACTCCGGATCTGTGCCTGTCTCTCCGGCCCTGTGCGTGGTACAGGTAGCACTTCTGAGAAGGCTACCTTGGAGGTCCTGGCCTTGAGTTTCCTGCCCAGCAGCCTAAATTTCTCCTCCAGGACCTCACGACTGCATTTCCCCACATCGTTGGTGCCGACATGCACCACGACCACTGGCTCCTCCCCAGCACTATCTACCAGCCTATAATATTCCAATCCTTTTGCCAGGCCAATTGCTGTGATGAATCCTTCTTCCAGTTGTTTTGGGCTGGTAACTTATACAATATAGAAATAATGCCTCCATGCTCTACAATACCTTTATCAATTAAACTTTCAAAAGCTGTTAAAGATCTATTTGTACTTTCTATCAAATCGTTACTAATTACTATTTAAAGATTTGGTGATATTGAAACCACGTTACCTTTAAATTATGCTTCATTTCCAATTGTTGTTTTGACCATTTGGGCCAGTAACTGTTATTGAGGGCATGCCCGATGAAACAAAATCTGCACCTGCTGGGAAACGACACCAACAGAGGGGGGCGGATGAATCTCCCTGGGGAGGGAGTCCCAGAGTTCCGGTGCCACAATTGAGAAGGCTCTTTCTCAAGTTGCCACCCACCAGCCCCTCAGCCAAAAGAACTCTGGAGGGGGGGTGGGGGGGTGCACACGGGGGAGCCTGTAGCCCTCCCTTCCTGCTCAGCTGAGTACAAGGGGAGGGCAAGAGGTGGCTGCAAAAGCAGGAAGACCCGCCATGGCCGCATGAAGCCCCCCTCTCACCCTCCCCACTTGCTCAGCCAAGCAGGAGCGGCGGGCAAGAGGCAGCCTCCACACGGCCTCCATGGACCGGGCATTCATGCTCTTGCAGCCAGCTGCGAAATTAGGAAGACTCCAATGGCCTGCTAATGCACCTCACGGCACCTGCACCAGTGAAGTGAAGTGCCTGGGCAGGCTATTTGGGTATTCCTGCTTTTGCAGCTGGCTCAGGCTGGCTGCGAGAGCAGGAAGACCCGGCGTGAGGCATCCTGCTGCCATGCTGGGACCCGGGGGGGAGGGGAATGGAGGGGGGGGGTCTGGGGTGGAGATCAGCTGTAAGATGGGCATCATCCATGGGGGGCATCACCCCCAAAGCACCCTATGCTGGCTACGGCCCTGCCACCCATCTAGCTTCACAAGGTGGGGGCAACCAAAGCAGGACCGCCAAAGATGACCAGAGTAAACAGGTAGGTTTGTATGAGAGGTGGTCCTTAAGGTATGTGGGTCCTAGTCTGTACAGGGCAAAGTTCAATACCAGCACCTTGGATTCAGCCCAGAAGCAACTTGGAAGGCTGTGTAGATGGAACAAGACTGGAGTCGTAAGCTCCCTGTAACCTACTCCAGTCACCATTCTACCTGTAGCATTTTGCACCGATTGAAGTTCCTGAGCACTTTTCAAGGGCAGCCTCACGTAGACTGGCTACAGCATACTGCACCACTTGCAGCTTCTAGAAACAGCCTTGAAATTCTTGAGGTGTTGTATTTCAAATCCCACTTTGGGTGACATTTTGGAGGCATCTGGATTGGAGATGACCTTAGTGCCTCTAGTCCTTGCCCTGAAAACACCATCTTTTGCTTATCCCATCACGTCAATTCCACCACCACCCCTCCCTGGCTTCCACTTCCCCTTAAGGGAGGTTGAGACTACAGAGCACATGTTTTTTTATATGCCCATATTATAAGGTGGTGCATAATAAGATCATCACCCTGTTGATTGAAGAAATTTTGGGCCTTTCGAGTTTCTTCTATCTGATAGAAATCCCAAGATCACCTACCAACTAGCCAGTTTCTGCATGGTGATACTCAGATTACAAACATTTTATGGTAGCTAGGTAGTTACAGCAGTTAGACATTAGATTAAATTTTAATCCTTTTTAAATGTTTTCCTGATGTATTTAAAATTCGGAATATTGCAAAGGTGTACTTCCTTTTTTGTATGACTGGTCTAATGATAAACTGAACTGAACTGAACTTCTCCACTTCTAGCTGAGAGCTGTCTATCCCAAAAAGAAGGGACTAATGGTGAAGAAGGAAGAAATACTATCTTGGTAGCCAAGGTGATTAACCCATTTTCTTGCCAGCACAGAGACAAAGGACACTCAAATGTGGATCAAGGCCAAATATCCAGATCTAATTAGGGTCGGAGATACAGTCCAGGATTATAAATGCCCACAATTATACCACTGACAGTGATTTGTGCTCCAGAAATTCAGACCATTCCTTTTAAAGGGGAATGATTCAACTCTAATGCCTTCTGCAAGGGTCAACTCTATCTGTAATGAAGTTAATTTCCAAATAGGATTAGATCTCACAGACATTGCAAGCAAATGCTTTTGCTTTAAAAGAACATTTCCCCCTGTCCCCCTATTGCCACATCCGGTCTCATCCATATAACGTCTATTCAAATAAATTCTGGGGTGGTTGTTTTTCTTAAGAAAAATACTTTAGTAGATACCTATTACAACATTGCTAGCAAACATACAGGCCAGTCTTGTGATAAGGGCAAATAGTGGCCATGATGCCAGGGCTAAAACAGTGTAATGGGCAGGCCTGTAGGGCCCAGCCCCATCATGCATCAGCCAGGCCCCACAAGGCCTTGCTGCAAGAAATATTTTAACATTAATTTTAAAAAATCCTTTCTGTAAAGTTGCACTGTGCCACGTGCTGCGCCCTGCCCGCTTTCTGATTTGTTGCCTTTTCCTGATTTGCTGGTAACCTTACACTTGACCTTACCAACTCTCCCTCCCTCTCTGCCCTCCCTCTGTTTATTTCCCGTGGTACTCTGCCGTGACCCTTCATCTCTTTCAGTTAAAAGTGCGTTTGATCCCTGGTAGGCACAGACTCAGGGGGAGGGAGGTTGTCAGACTCATGGGGGGGGGAAGAGCCTCTTAAACTTGCAGGAACTGAAAAAAGGTGTTGGATCCCCAAGCATCGAGAATAAATCCACTTTTTCAAGAAAAGCAAAATTTATTTCAAAGCGTTGAAGACATACTCAAACACGTTCTTTGTTAGAACTGGGGATACACAGTTAGGTCAAGCATAATAAAGGAAATTCAAACAGATACAGATCCAATGAATAACATTCCCGCTGGCGGGCTAATGAAACGGTTGCGCGCCCAGTCCATGGGAACCAGGCAGAACATCAGACAAAACACAGGTGCAGTACTCATGAGAAAAGCAATAGGCAAGCATTACAGCATCTTCTCCCCCACACAACCTCCAGCAGTTATCTTGTGCATTCCAACGCAGGAGCAGGATGATAGAAAACAAGCCGGGTGCAACAGGGAAAGGATATGTACACAGAGGTCACAGAAAACAGAATGGCAGCTTGCTGACATACTGCCCCCCTTAAAATACACTTACAACACACCTCCCGGGTCGGGCGGGAGATCTCCCGGGCTGGGCGGGAGACCTCCCGGTTTGTCCGGGAACCTCTTGTGGAAACTACGGATCAGGTAAGGGGCCCGAATATCCCCTTCTTCCACCCATTCGCGGTGCTGGGGACCGAAATCAACCCATTCGATAAGGTACCAGAGTTTACCACGTTTCAATTTACAATCAAGGATATCAGCGATCTCAAAATGTTCATCCCCTTCCAAAATGACAGGTGGAGGAGGAGTAACTGCTGGTCTCCAGGGAGACGGGCCAGGATCCTTCTTCAACAGGCTCATGTGAAAAACAGAATGCAGAGCACGTAAATTCTTAGGCAAAACAACATCAACCGCCACATCATTTATGACTTTACGCACTTTGAATGGACCAATGAACTTCCACCCCAATTTCCTGCTAGGTCGCAGCATCTTAATGTTCTTGGTCGAGACATACACAAGATCCCCAGGTTTCAGATCAAACCCCACCACCCTACCCTTGTCTGCCTGGGTCTTGTAAGCAGCCTTGGCTGCGTCAAGCGTTTGGCATAGCAGAGGCCATGCATTTTGCAAGGACATACACCATTTATCAGCGCCCCCCACAGGACGTTCCCCCATCCCTTCGAGGAAGGGGAGGGGGGGCTGTCGTAACCAGAAACAGCTTTATAAGGAGACATGCCCGTGGAGCTATGGACAGTATTGTTATAACAATATTCAGCAAGAGGCAACAATTCACACCAATCATTCTGTTGATAATTAGTAAAACAACGAAGATATTGCTCCAGGGTCTGATTAACTCGTTCTGTTTGTCCGTCAGTCTCAGGATGATACGCGCTGCTGAGCCCTTGTTCCACCCCTAAAATGGAAAGAAGTTCCCTCCAAAACTTAGAAACAAATTGGGTCCCCCTGTCAGAAATTAATTTAGCAGGTAATTGATGAATTTTCACCACGTGAGACATAAACGATTTCGCCAACCTCTGAGCTGTAGGCAAGGAAGGAAAAGGCACAAAATGAGCTTGCTTAGAAAATAAATCAACAACCACCCAAATAACAGTGTTCCCTTTGCTCGCAGGGAGGTCAGTAATAAAGTCCATGGACACCACTTCCCACGGTCTCGATGGGGTAGGGAGTGGCTGCAGAAGACCAGGAGGCTTGCCCACTCTGGGTTTAGTCAAGGCACAGGTTTGGCAGGACCGAACAAAAGTCAAGAGGTCTTTGCGCATCTGTGGCCACCAGAACTGTCTGCGGATGAGTTGCAGAGATTTAACAAAACTCCAATGCCCTGCCAGTTTCGAACCGTGAGCAGACTCCATCACCTCCCTCCTCATTGAAATAGGCACATACAGTTTGTCTCCAGAATAAATCAGACCTTCAGGGCTACGGACACAATCTGGCAACGCTTTCAGGGAGGCATCATCATCAGCAGTAAAAGCAGACATATATTTCTGGACCCAGCCCCCCCCCCCCCAGGGAAAAGGGAAGGCGAAGTTTCATCAGAGCGCGGAATCGAGCGCGCTTGCGCACGGGTGACCACAGCCCCCCCCAGGTGGGAGGGGGAAAAAACAGAGTCCATGATGATTTCACGCTGACTGTCATGTTGTGGGAGGCGTGAGAGCGCGTCAGCCAGGGAATTAGCCGTCCCAGGGAAATGACGAAGAGTGAATCGAAACTTAGCAAAGAAGTCCGCCCAACGAAGTTGTTTAGCGTTGAGAGAACGGGGGGATTTCAGCATTTCCAGATTTTTATGGTCAGTCCAGACTTCAAATGGCAGTTGCGCCCCCTCCAACCACTGCCTCCAAGTGGAGAGAGCCAGCCGGATCGCTGATGCCTCCTTCTCCCAAATCCCCCAGTTTCGTTCAGCGTCAGAAAACTTTTTAGACACAAATGCGAGGGGGTGTAAACGACCATCATGCTGTGACCCGGGGGGGAGGGGAATGGAGGGGGGGGGTCTGGGGTGGAGGTTAGCTGTAAGATGGGCATCATCCATGGGGGGCATCACCCCCAAAGCACCCTATGCTGGCTACGGCCCTGCCACCCATCTAGCTTCACAAGGTGGGGGCAACCAAAGCAGGACCGCCAAAGATGACCAGAGTAAACAGGTAGGTTTGTATGAGAGGTGGTCCTTAAGGTATGTGGGTCCTAGTCTGTACAGGGCAAAGTTCAATACCAGCACCTTGGATTCAGCCCAGAAGCAACTTGGAAGGCTGTGTAGATAGAACAAGACTGGAGTCGTAAGCTCCCTGTAACCTACTCCAGTCACCATTCTACCTGTAGCATTTTGCACCGATTGAAGTTCCTGAGCACTTTTCAAGGGCAGCCTCACGTAGACTGGCTACAGCATACTGCACCACTTGCAGCTTCTAGAAACAGCCTTGAAATTCTTGAGGTGTTGTATTTCAAATCCCACTTTGGGTGACATTTTGGAGGCATCTGGATTGGAGATGACCTTAGTGCCTCTAGTCCTTGCCCTGAAAACACCATCTTTTGCTTATCCCATCACGTCAATTCCACCACCACCCCTCCCTGGCTTCCACTTCCCCTTAAGGGAGGTTGAGACTACAGAGCACATGTTTTTTTATATGCCCATATTATAAGGTGGTGCATAATAAGATCATCACCCTGTTGATTGAAGAAATTTTGGGCCTTTCGAGTTTCTTCTATCTGATAGAAATCCCAAGATCACCTACCAACTAGCCAGTTTCTGCATGGTGATACTCAGATTACAAACATTTTATGGTAGCTAGGTAGTTACAGCAGTTAGACATTAGATTAAATTTTAATCCTTTTTAAATGTTTTCCTGATGTATTTAAAATTCGGAATATTGCAAAGGTGTACTTCCTTTTTTGTATGACTGGTCTAATGATAAACTGAACTGAACTGAACTTCTCCACTTCTAGCTGAGAGCTGTCTATCCCAAAAAGAAGGGACTAATGGTGAAGAAGGAAGAAATACTATCTTGGTAGCCAAGGTGATTAACCCATTTTCTTGCCAGCACAGAGACAAAGGACACTCAAATGTGGATCAAGGCCAAATATCCAGATCTAATTAGGGTCGGAGATACAGTCCAGGATTATAAATGCCCACAATTATACCACTGACAGTGATTTGTGCTCCAGAAATTCAGACCATTCCTTTTAAAGGGGAATGATTCAACTCTAATGCCTTCTGCAAGGGTCAACTCTATCTGTAATGAAGTTAATTTCCAAATAGGATTAGATCTCACAGACATTGCAAGCAAATGCTTTTGCTTTAAAAGAACATTTCCCCCTGTCCCCCTATTGCCACATCCGGTCTCATCCATATAACGTCTATTCAAATAAATTCTGGGGTGGTTGTTTTTCTTAAGAAAAATACTTTAGTAGATAAACGATAGGAGAAAGGGAGTTCTAACAATATGTTGGATCCCCAAGCATCGAGAATAAATCCACGTTTTCAAGAAAAGCAAAATTTATTTCAAAGCGTTGAAGACATACTCAAACACGTTCTTTGTTAGAACTGGGGATACACAGTTAGGTCAAGCATAATAAAGGAAATTCAAACAGATACAGATCCAATGAATAGCATTCCCGCTGGCGGGCTAATGAAACGGTTGCGCGCCCAGTCCATGGGAACCAGGCAGAACATCAGAATCCCTGGTATGCACAGTGTCAGGGGGAGGGAGGTTGTCAGACTCATGGGGGGGGGGGAAGAGCCTCTTAAACTTGCAGGAACTGAAAAAAGGAAGCGTTCCTAACAAAAGTATGTGTGTGTGTGAGTTCGATTGGATGGGATGGCATTGGCCAGAGGGAAGCACTTTGAAAATCCTGTTGAGTTCTGTGCAAAGGTGCAAAAGGAAGCGTTCCTAACAAAAGTATGTGTGTGTGTGAGTTCGATTGGATGGGATGGCATTGGCCAGAGGGAAGCACTTTGAAAATCCTGTTGAGTTCTGTGCAAAGGTGGGGCTTTGAATCAATGGTTCATGGTGACAACTGATTTGGAGTCAGTCTTGGGCAATGATAAATGCAAAAGGATTAAAAAAAACCATGTTCATTGGGGATTCATTCTTTTTTTACAGCAGCCAGGTAGGGCCTGGCAACCCTATATAAATCACTTTGGGTCCCCATTGGGGAGATAGGCAGGGCATCAGTAAAATAATTACTTTATTAAACAGGAAGATTTTAACAACAAAATTAAAGATAATTTTGATACCAGAACTAAGAAAAAGGGTTGGTGGTAGCACTGCCATAGAGGAGGCATTCCCACATAAAAAGCATATGTTTGCTTTCCCACAGGACTATTGGTTTGGTCACATGCAAATTTATATAGATTAAATCATTTAATTGACCAAAAGACAGATTAATTTTTAAGGAAAAAACACATAGGAAATATAATTACCAAAAACATAATGTAAGTGCAATTAAACAGATATTGAAGATAATCCTTTTTCAGAATATATATGTAGATATATATAAGTATATGGTATAATAGCTTAAAAAATGTGTAACAATATATGTATGGTGTAATGGCATAAAAATAGAGCTTAAAATATATATGACCTGTTAACTTAAAAAATCTGTGTAATGACGTAATTCTACCAATTTATCATACTATATTTTCATTTTTATCTTATCAGTCTTATATATATACTAGCAGTAAAGCCCGTTGTGAAAGCAATACAACGAGATCTAGAAAGAGGCTCTGGGGGAGTGCTCTGGCTTTGGGCAAACAGTGTCAATTTGCTGTGGTGACCTCAGCAGGGTATAATGACAGAGTCCACTGTTTTCTCCAGAGGAACTGATCTCTG
>NW_015171564.1:67710-75538 GCF_001447785.1 Gekko japonicus | reverse complement strand
TAAGGAGGGAAATACCTCGAGTTTTGGGGGGTGGATTCTGTAGAGGGCAGCATTGGGGGGGGGGCGGAAGGACTCAGCAGGTATAATGTCATAGGGTCAACCCTCCAAAGCAGCCATTTTCTCCAGGGGAAACTGATCTCTGTCATCTGGAAATCAATTGTAGCAGTGGGAGATCTCCAGGTCCCACCTGGAGTTTGGCAACCCTAGGGGAAAGTGTGCTGCACAGCAGGGGGTTGAAGAGAATGGTTTGATGGGTGCTGGGCCAAGATTGGCAACAATAGTTCCCCAGGAGCAAATAGCTGGGTTGGAGGGTGGAGTCTATCGCACTGTAACCTGTCTGAGGTCCCCATCTCCCCAGGCAGCTTTTAAAACATGATCCTGGGACCTACACACCACCAGACATTCCAACTGCCTTGCGGGGGGGGGAGTATGAGGTGTGGAATGGAGTGAAGTCCAATCAGCTTCCATATGCAAAAGACCTTGAAGGTTCCATATGCAACTGACAGTCCTACTGCCTTGCGGGGAGGGGGGTGAGTTTGAGGTGTGGAATGCAGTGAAGTCCAATCAGCTTCCATATGCAAAAGACCTTGAAACACTGGGCGGGACTGCACAAAGCAGCCAGTCAACCCAGCCAGCGTCTTCTGACTGACAGTTCAAGCGTCCATACACTAAAGGAGTGCATTTTAGAACTTTGGCACCCACTATTCAATTATATATAATAAGGAGAGATATATAATGCCTTCACCACAGAGTACAAGCCGATGTGATCAACAAACATCATCACATACGGCAGAATCTCAACTCTGCTGAACGGAAGGCCACGGACAGTCTCAGGGATGATCCGGATATTATAATTAAAGAAGCAGACAAAGGGGGAGCCGTCGTCATCATCATGAAGAGATCAGACTACATGCAGGAGGCTCAAAGACAACTCTCAAACACTCCTTTTTACAAACGACTGGACCCTAACCCCCCACAGGAATACAAAAAAGAGCCATACAAGATTATAAAGGAATCACCACGATTCATTCAGGGACGGATCCTCTCAGACACACCTCTGGAACCTCGGCCAGGTCCCTTTTATCTTCTACCCAAAACATACAAGCCAGGCAACCCGGAGTGCCCCCACTGCCTCTGGCACAGGCACTATCACCCTGGGGGTATCTGGATACACGGACTCTGTTCTATGCTGTCGATGCTCCTAGTTATACTTGTGACACCACAGACTTTCTGAGGCAAATACGATCTTTGAACAACCTCCCAGAGCCACCATGGAATGTGGAATCTCTGCTGACCAACATCCCACGCAAAGATGGATTACAAGCCATAAGGAACATGATTTCTGACAACAACACTGCTGACTTTGCCACCAAACTGTGCCATTTTTCTCTCACCCAGAACCACTTCAGATTTGATGATGACCTGTTTCGCCAGATCCACGGTACAGCCATGGGCACCTGCATGGCCCCACAATAGGATAACATTTTTATGGCTGACTTGGAACAACTCCCACCCACTCAATACTTCTCATATTTGCATGACATGGATGACATTTTTAATGTCTGGACACACGGTAAAGAAGTCCTGGACACGTTCCACCAGGCATTCAATGATTTTCACCCCACCATCAACCTGACAATGAACCAATCCATGAAAGAAATACATTTTCTGGACACTAAGGCCCATACACAGTTTTAATGCTAGGGCCACTTTTGGCTCACAGGGTAAAATTTCTGCTCACCTTAGAGGGAACATTGGTCCCAACAGATGTGTTTGACTTGTGATGGCCCACTCCCACCCGCAGATTACTACTATTCCTCTGTACTCAATTTCTTCCTGAAATTCAACAACCCATTTCTCTTTTAAAGAATCTGGAGTCTGTTTCCAATCAGTCCCATTCTGACCAAAGAAAATTTTCAAATTCATTTTATTTAATTCATTTGTCGCCCACCTTTCTCCCCAATGGAGAACCAAAGTGACTTACGTCATTCTCTTTGCCTCCATTTTCTCTTCACAACAGCCTTGCGAGGTTGGTTAGACTGAGAGAGTGTGATTGGCCCAGGGAGTTTCCATGCCACGAGTGGGGATTCAAATCCAGATCTTCCAAATATTAGTCCGACACTCTCAACCACTACTCCACATTTCTCTTCAAAGAGAAATGAAAAAGAAATCCCTCTCCTAAAAGAGAAAGGGAATAAGTGAAATCAATGGCTATATCTAAAAAAATTAATTTCAGAACTACACCAGTTACTACTGGAGACCTCTGTCATCAGAAGGAGAATGTGTGTCTCATGGGTCTAGTGTCCTTTTTTGTGGTAACTAAGCTCTGTCTTCTCACGTATGAACCTCCCCATCTGCACTATTCACCTTTGGAGGCCTTGCTTCAGGTCCTCCCACCAGCTGAGCCTGGACAGGTGGCACCCTGAGAAATGGCCGCCTTGGTCGTGGCACCAAAACTTTGGAACTCCCTCCCCAGGGGGATTTGTCCCTCTATCTGTGTCTTTCTGTCAGCAGGTGAGGATTTTTTGTTTCATCTGGCATACCCCAAGTAACGGTTACCCACCTCCCCCCAAGTTATTTGTATGCCTGTTTATTTGGTTGTACTGAATTATTGTGTGTGTACTTAATTTTAAATGTTTCTTGATGCTGAAATGTTTTAATGTTTGATGTTGGCTGCCTTGTGGATCCGATTTGGGTGGAAAGGTGGCATATAAATGTTTTAAATAAATGAATAGATATGCCTGCTCCCCCAACTATAACTCCACACTGAACTACATTTCCTTGAATCTTGTTTGCAGCTACCAAATGTGTTCAAGTGTCTCTGTTGTTATTTACTGTGTTTTGATGCATTGCTGTTTAGTTCATAACAAAAGAAAGCCCTGAATGCAAGGTAGCCATCGTAGAGACTGACAGTTCATTTTAAAAGTAAGTTGAACAGGGAAAATCGATGGAGAGCTTTTAACCTAAAAGATGTCTCTAGTGTAGGGAGAGAGAGAAAATTAGCAAGCTACAAATGAAAGTGCCTGTGCTTGCTTCTCTTGAAATGCTTTACCCATAATTTTCAAATATCCTTGCTTTATAGGAAAAAAAATCATCAAACTCTTGATTAAACAGACTTCTATGGCTCTCATTTCCAAAGCATGTGGAAAGTGAGGAGGAGAATGACAGGAAGAAGAGAGGTTTATGGACCAATGTTGCCATGAATCAAATATTTTGGATACCTGTCTGGAGGCGGAACCCAACGTGGATTCACCCAATCGCCATAGGACCCCAGGGGAACGACTGCCACCTAGCTGGAAACCAGGGCATGGGCTAGCTCAGCTGAGGATAGCCAAAGCAGGTAGGTCCTTGGCTATGTTTGCCAGCTTCCAGGTGGGGGCTGGAGATCTCTGGGGATTACAACTGATCTCCAGGTGACAGAGATCGGTTCACCTGGACAAAATGGCCACCTTGGAAGGTAGACACAATGACCTTATACCCCACTGAAGTCCCTCCCCTCCCCATCCCAACCCTCCTCAAGCCCCTCACCCAAATCCCCAGGGACCTTCCAGCCCAGAGCTGACAATCATGTCCTCGGTGGGGTGAGCCTGGGGAAAGTAGGACCATGGTACCCAGCCATGGTACCCAGCCGCCTGACAGTTTCTGGGCAGCCTAGGATGGAGTGGCTGGAAGGCTGCTAATGTAACGGAAGACCAGTAGGGTGGGGATGGGAAGTAGGGTTGCCAACATCCAGGTAAGGCCCGGAGATCCCCCAGAATGACAACTGGACTCCAGGCAGCAGAGCTCAGTTTCCCTGAAGAAAATGGCTGCTTTGGAGGGTGGACTTTGTGGCGTTAGACCCCACTGAGCCCCCCCCCTTCCCAAATGCCACTCTCCCCATGCTCCAACCCCAAAATCTCCAGAAATTTTCAAACCCAAAGTTGGCAACCCTACTGGGAAGGCACGGAAAAAGAGGTCAGATTCTTCTCTGACCCCCCCCCCCCATGAGATTGTGCCGTCTTGCAAGAGGTTGGGGGACACCCACCATGGAGGTTTGGCTTCCTGCTCACCATCAACAAGGGCCGAGAAGCAGGTCGTGGAGGAGTTAGTGGACGGCAGCAGACATGGCAGTGGGCGGGGACTGTAGTAGGGAGTGGGCGGAACTGAGATCTCTCACATCGCCTCCTGCCTGCTCCTTTTTAACTGGAGATGTCAGGGATTGAACCTGATCACCTTCTCACGGGTGACTGTTTCCCCTCCATTTGGGGCCATAAGTATGGCTGCCTTGTCGTCGTCCCCGGCCACTGGCAGGGGGTGGGGTGAGGTAGGGTGACTTTGTCCAGGCTGGGAAACTCCTGGAGATTTGGGGGTGGAGCCTGGGGGAGGACAGGGACCTCAGTGGGGCACAATGCCATACAGCCCACCCTCCAAAGCATCCACTTTCTCCAGGGGAACTGATCTCTGTAGTCTGGAGATGAGCCGTAATTCCGGGGGATCCCCAGGTCCCACCTGGAAGCTGGCATCCCTTCCCATATGTGTGAGATACTTTATAACTTCCAGGACATGCCTGTAGCTTTTCTCCTTGGGTCACCAACCTCCAGGTGGGATCTGGAAACCTCCCGGTATTGCAACTCCAGGTGACAGACATCAGTTCCCCTGAAGTGCGTTCTATGGCATTATACCTACTAAGGTCCCTTCTCCCTCCCCAAATCCTGCCCTCCTTGGGCTCCATCCCACAAATCTCCAGGAGCATCCCAGCCTGGACCTGGCAACCCTGTTCTGATGGCACATTCACTGTTGTGGGTCTTAAGCAGGTAGAAAGTTTTAAAAGATTATTATCCAGTTCTCTCACACACAAAGCATTGACTCTATGTGCAAGCAGTTGGTTCAGATTTGAAGTTTAGTGCTTCAAGGAACATCTGTGATTTTGAATGGGGAACATGATGTACAATTAAGCCAGTTGCTGATAATGATACGCATACGAGAGGCCACAGTGATTCTCTTTTCACAGAGAAATGTTGATGCTTTGAATGGGGAACATGGAGCGCAATTAAAGCAATTGTGGGTAATAGCAACACACGCAAAGCGTAGCACTGATTCAGATCTTGATATCACATTCAGGAAGGCAGAAATACCCACAGCACCACAAAGACAGGATTTGCTCAACCCTAATTTCAATCTTCTTTGGTTCCTTTATTGTCCCGTGAGCTCATTCTGCACTGCATTCTAGCCTCCTTTCATTCTGGATGAATTGAGATTTCCAAAACTGATTCTGGAATTGGAGCTTGTGCAGTTTGCTTGACTTTTCAGGTGTGTGTGTGTGTGTGTGTGTGTGTGTGTGTGTGTGTGTGTGTGTGAAGTGCTGTCAAGTTGCTTCTGACTTATGGTGAGTTGGCAACCCTATGAATGAATGAATGAATGAATGAATGAATGAATGAATGACCTCCAAAACGTCCTCTCATCAACAGCCATGCTCAGGTCTTGAAAACGGAGGGCCTTTCTGGCTTCCTTGATTGAGTCCATCCATCTCATGTTGGGTCATCTTCTTTTCCTGCTGCCTTCAACTTTTCCTAGAGTTATTGTCTTTTCCAGTATAGTGAGAACCAGTGTGGTGTAGTGGTTAAGAGCAGCAAACTCCAAGCTGGACAATCAGGTTTGATTCGCTACTCCTCCACATGAAGCCTGCTGGGTGACCTTGGGCCAGTCACAGTTCTTCCTGAACTCTCTCACCTACCTGACAAGGTGCCTGTTATGGGGAGGGGAAGGGAAGGCAATTGTAAGCTTCTTTTGTTACCCAAAGAGACAGTTTCCAATTAGTTGGGGGGAATTAGCATAGGAGACTGTGCAAGAAGGGGCAACTGGAATCAAAACACCAAAATTTATGGGGATTGTCTCTGTGAGAACTCTTGAAATAAACTGGCAATTTGTTTAAATTAAAGAGTCTTTTTATTAACAAGTGAAATGAAGAAAGAGAAAAAGAAAAGTTCATTCAGCAAAATACACAAAACATTTAAGAGCTAACTAGAAACGCAGGGAGGAGTGGGGAAACAGCATTTTAGGAACCGGGTGCTATTTACCAGTCTTGGAGATTTCCGTGGAAGCAGCAGATCTAGAGAGAAATGTCCACTGTTTTGCTCTGTGAAGGAGAGAAAAAGAAACCCATGAATGAGAGTGTTTGTAGTTGAGGCCAAGAACATGCACCACACATTGAGTGGGTTTTTTTTGGGGGGGGCAATCTTTGTAGGAACATTGTGCCCCAACATGCTAGGAAGTTGTGTGTCCTTTCTGGTGGGAAACTCTTAGGGAACAATTGTAATGATTGCTCTACTGGGGTGAAACAAAGGTTTGGGCCACTAACGGCCCTGCTGATGACCCAGGAAGGCTTGGCCGGACAGGGGACACTGTGATAAAGTGATTGTTACACTTAGACAATAGCAAAGAGGAAAAAGTGATCTTGTGTATGCAAAAGGGGGTTTGAGAGTAATTGCTTGCTTGAGTTGCTAATGAAGTCTTCTGGAGGTCCTGAGTAATCCATTTGATTAAGTTATGTGTGCCTTTATGGTGGGGAAAAGACATCTGTTTCTCTTTCTTTCCCATGGAGCTATGTGACTGGCATCCATGTCTGAACAGTGCCCTGGCTTGCCCAGGCCCTGGTAGTGCTTGGCCCAGGATGCTCTGAGCTTGAGGTGGGATCTGGCTGCTAACACTTTGAGACTCCTTAAGGTAGAGAAAAATGGGGTATAAAAACATACTCTTCTTCCAGTAACTCTTATCTTCTGACAATGTGAGTCATTCTATCTCATGTTGGGTCTTTCTCTTTTTCTGCTGTCTTCAATTTTTCCTATCATTATTGTCTTTTCCAGTGACTCCTGTCTTCTCTTAATGTGGCCAAAGTACCGTAGCCTCAGTTTAGTCGTTTTAGCTTCTAAGGAGAGTTCAGGCTTGATTTGGTCTACAACCCACTTGTTTGTCTTTTTGGTGGTCCACAGTATCTGTAAGACTCTCCTCCAACACCATATTTCAAATGAATCAACTTTCTTTCTGTCAGCTTTCTTCATTTTCCAAATTTCACACCCATACATAGTAATGGGGAATGATCTTGGACACCAGTCACACATCCCTATGTTTAAAAATCTTTTAAGTTTCTTAAGCCTTAACAAGTGTGTGCAAGCGTCTTAATAGAACACTGTGCAAACATTCTTTGTGAAAGCAGATTGCAGCTGTAGTCAGATTTGTTTGGTGTGGTGTTTTACTGATCTGCACAGCTGCTCCTGTGTGTCGGTAAAGCTCGGTGGCATGAAGGCTGCCAGCTCTGGCATGGGAAATACCTGTAGATTTTGGGGGTGGAGCCTGAGGGGAGAGGAGGGACTTCAATGGAGTATAATGCTGTAGAGCCCACCTTTCAAGGCGGCCATTTTCTCCGGGTGAACCAGGGGTCATTTTGTAGAAAAAGAGGTGCAGGAGCTCATTAGCATAGCTCATTAGCATAACTCATTTGCATATGTCACACACCCTGACATCACCGGACGTGTGTCAGAAGGCAACACCCGCTGCTCAGGCTCCACTGGACTGTTTTGGATTGCTAGCTATGGGGGCCCCCCCGCAGATCTGCCCTCACAGAGGAGGGAGAGCTTGTACCTGAATAAACCTTGGCCTTAAAGGTGCCACTGGACTGTTTTGGATTGCTAGCTGGGGGGAGGGAACACACAGATCTGTGCAGGAAGGAAGGAAGGAAGGAAGGAAGGAAGGAAGGAAGGAAGGAAGGAGAGAAAGAAAGAAAGAAAGAAAGAAAGAAAGAAAGAAAGAAAGAACGAAAGAAAGAAAGAAAGAAAGAAAGAAAGAAGGAGGG
>NW_015171564.1:33201-67688 GCF_001447785.1 Gekko japonicus | reverse complement strand
GAAAGAGAGAAAGAGAGGGAGAGAGGGAGAGAAGGAAATAAGGAGGGCTGCTTCTTGCTCCTCATGGCCCGGGGCTGCTGGGAGCAGGGGGTGGGGCTTGTTGCATGTGCCCGCCCCCTGGGCTCTTTACTGCCAAAGCTCCACTCCTGTGCACTCCTGCAGGAAATGACCCCTGGGGTGAACTGATCTCTATCACCTGGAGATCAGTAGTAATCCCAGGATATTTGGATGATGAGTATTTCCCCCTACAATTTACTTGACACAGCTTAACCAGCTACCCTCTCGTCACAAAGAACACACATTATTTACATTTATCGAGATTAGCTTTAGCTTTTCATGCTTTAACTGTAATTTGTGGTGAATGTGTATTAATCCATCAAGTTATCGTTTATGACAGGGAAGTCAACCACAGTCCTGCTTCCTTATGAGGCGATGCCAAAGGGTCTGGGACTTTTCAGTTTAGAAAAGAGACGACGTGTGTGTGTGTGTGTGTCATGATAGAGGTTTATAAAATTGTGCCTGGGGTAGAGAGAGCGGACAGAGGGAAAATTTTCTCCCTCTCCCAAAAGACTGGAACTCGAGGGCATCCAGTGAAGCTCAGGGGCAGTAGACTGGGGACGGACAAAAGGAAATACTTCTTTACACAGAGAGTGATTAAAATGTGGAATTCACTGCCAGAGGATGTAGTGATGGCCACAGGCATAGACAGCTTTAAAGGGGGATCAGATAGATTCATGGAGGATTGGTCTATCAGTGGCTAGTAGCCATAGTGACTGAGGGGAACCTCCACATTCAGACACAATCAATCTCTGGCCCCGGTCACATGGGAGGATTTGACCCGAGAAATGGACGGGTTGAGGGCACATCAAACCTGCATGATCATACTGCAACATCTGGGAAGCGTCACGCACCCATCCCCGATCCGTCCCTTCGGCCCGAAAATGCGCATTGAAAAGGTACCAGAAACAGAGCACTACCTTCCAGATGACGCGCGGCAACTCCAGGCATCTGATCGGGGAAATGCTGGTAGCCCATCGCAGCCAGCGCCGTTCCCCGTCCCACGCATGTGTACAAATGCGCAATGTCCATTTTGTCGTGCTACGTCCAGGGCTCTAGTCGGGGGGGGAGCTCTCAGGTACGGAGCTCTGGAAGAGAACCTCTAGGGGGCGGGGCGGTCACGTGGTGAAGCCCCGCCCCCTTCTTTACCCCGCCCTCTGCTTCGATCCTCATTCCGTTTGGGAATGAGGGTGAAGCAGGAGGGTAAGTAGCCGGGCCTTCTGACACACTTCCGGTGATGTCAGGGGGTGTGGCCTTCTGTCACTTCCGGTGATGTCAGGGGGCGTGGCATATGCAAATAAGTTATGCTAATGAGTTATGCTAATGAGCTCCGGCAGCTCTTTTTCTACAACAAGACCCCTGGCTACGTCTGATTGCCTGCTGAAGGCTGGAGCACGGAGCCACGGGGGCACGTCGGATCACACTACTGCGGTTCTTTTTGCTCCGGCTCTAATTTGCCTCCCTTCAGCAGTACAGTATCCCACTCGTGTGACCAGGACCTCTGAATCCCAGTGCCAGCCCAGGAAGCAACATCAGGGGAAGGCCTTGGCTGCGATACCCTGCTGTTGGACCTCCAGAGGAACTGGTTGGCCACTGTCTGAGACAGATGCTAGACTAGGGCTGATTCTGCATCGGCTTTTCCCTCTGTTGCTTTCAAAGCCCATGTTGGATCAGCAGTTCCCTTCTGCATTGCATAGTGCTTTCACCCCCTTTGATCTTCGGATTTTATTGAACTGTCCACACTGCAGAAGGTTTTATGGTACCTTCTGCATGGCTGTTCAGGGGTGACTTTGCAGTCAGTATGGCATTGCCCTGAGGTATTTGGATGTGGTTTTGAGCTGTGCTACTTCCTCCTAGTTGAGAAAATGTGGAGCGAATGCTAGATGCAGAATCAGCCTAGATGAACCATTGGTCTGATCCAGCAGGGCTTTTCTAGTGTTCTTATGTTCTTATGCTCTACTTCTTGTCATCACAGCAAGTCTCATTTGATTTTTAATGGAGGGGGGGCAGTCCAAAATCTGGAATACTTAGGCTGCTTAAATCCTATTCACCTCAAAAGAATTTAAACAGCCTAAATGTATGCAGGATTGCAGCTCCAATAGTTTATCATATAAAAATGCCTCCAGTGTTGTCCATCCTTTTATTTAACTGATATATTTTCCTACCATATTTAGAGCCACCAGAGGGGGGGGGGGTTCTATCAGAAGCACCCCCTTCTAAGCCCCTAAAATATGACTACATTTGTTGAGGGCAGGTTACAGGAGTGAGAATCCTATTTCTTGCAGAAGAGATTCTGTTCAAAAGAGAAACCTACATACTCTGCCACTTTGAAAATTGATGTCAGCTGGGTAGCTGCGTTAGCCTGTAGCAGCAAAATGAAGCAGAAATCCAGTTACACTTTAGAGATTAACAAAATTTATTCCAGCATAAGGTTTCATGAGTCAGAGCTCACTTAATCAGACACATCTGACCTCAAATCTGAGGAAGTGAATTCTGGCTCATAGAAGCTTACACTGGAATAAATTTTAGTAGTATTGCCGTGGGGGTCCTGTTTTATTTTTGAAAATTAAAGCCTCTTATAGTCCAGGTAGATGTTACAAACTCTGTGAGTTTGCCATGGAGACTTGCAACTATACAGTAGCTGCTAGTTCCTGGGGGCAGCTTGTGAGTAAACATACAGTAAGTCCTGATGCGAGTCAAAACCACCATGCAAAAGAAGGAGGAATTCATGCCTTCTCCCCCGTGCTGTTTTCAGCAGCTGAAACATCCCAAAATCCACAGTGAGAGGGAGAGTTAGCTGGCTCCCAAGAGAGCCAACAGCTGTTTCAGCCACTGAAAACAGCACAGGGAAGAAGTCAGGAATTCCTCCTTCTCCAGCTCTGTGGTCTTGGTCTGAATTGGGCCATACTGTGCATTTACTCATGAGTTAGTTCCCATTGGGAACTTGTCTCCTTGGCAAACTTGGGCAGTTTGTAATGTCTAGTTAGGCTATCAGAGCTGAAGTTATTTTATGAAAATATACATCCATATAGTTTTCTCCATTTTTATCAAATGCTCTTTGGTTTTAATTACACTGCCACTAGTTACATGGCTTTGTTCCAACACTATGCATTGTTATTGAACCAAGTGCAGAAGGTAGGGATGCCATAAATATTTGTGATTTTCCAATCCTGAAGTTTAAAAAAAAATGTTTCAAAAAAGGCTCCAAAATTGGCAATAAAAAAGTGGTGACTTAACCAATTTCACAGCAGTAATTTAGACTGTAAAGGCCTTAGGTCAGTTCTTTCAATTGGGGAATGGTGTACAATTAAGTGACACCAGTTCTGCTTTTAAACAGAGTCTGGCTGTTGTTGTTTTTTTCAGTTGAGAAGACTGTGCAGCTAAGCCAACTGCACATATGATGTTAAACAATGGCGCACAGTAACCATTCAAACGTGGAAACATCATGGCAATGAAAAAGAAATGCATATCTCTATTTGCAAATAATTACAATGAGCATGCCACACCAGTTTTCAAAAAGTCACAAAAGTCCCGAGGGGGGGGATAAATGAAATGATTTTGTGTATCCCTAGGGAAATGTTAGGGGCCACGGTGGCTCAGAGGTTAAGATGCTGAGCTGCAGACCGGAAGGTCTGTAGTTTGGCAGTCCAAGATGCTAGTGCCGCATGACGGAGTGAGCTCCCGTCTCCGGCCCCAGCTTCTGCCAACCTAGCAGTTCGAAAGCAAGAAATTGCAAGTAGATAAATAGGTACCACTTCGATGGGAAGGTAACAGCGTTCCGTGTGCCTCGGCATTTAGTCATGCCGGCCACATGACCACAGAAACGTCTTCAGACAGCACTGGCTCTTCAGCTTGGAAATGGAGACGAGCACCGTTTCGTAGAGTCAGATTCGACTGGCTTTCAAGCAAGGGAAACCTTTACCTTTCCTAGGGAAAAGTTGCACATTCTTGTACCAGTTTCATTATTCATTCATATGGCACCATCCATCACAGCTCAGTTTCTTATTTCAACAACTCCTGGGTACAAGAAATATGAGATATAGTAGTAGAAGGAGGGATGGCAGGGATGGTGTTGCCCGATCTTGTCAGGTCTCAGAAGCTAAGCAGGGCTGGTACTTGGATGGGAGACCATCAAGGAAGACGCTGCAGGGGAAGGCCCTGGCCAAGCCACCCTCTCCTTAATCACTTGCCCTGAGAGCCCCTGGCTGGGGTCGCCCCAAACAGCTGTGACTTGACAGCCCTTTATACATACCTACAGTAGTGGAAATTCTTAGACAATCATTTTATACTCCTAGTTAATGTGCTACCTCATATATTACTCTGAATATTTCTCTGCCTGTCAGTCTGCCTAGCAGTAGGCACCGGAGTAGCAGAAAAGACTGTCCCTTGTGGCTGAGGTTCCCATTGATTTAAACTCAATATAGCAATGTACCCATTTAAAGCAAACAAAATACAGTGGGAAGTTACAATGACAAGGGAAATGGAAAGCGCCACACCAGGGAAACGGGAGTCTCGAGAGGCATTTGCAAATGTCTCTAACAATGTGAATTCCATCAATAAACAAACAGGCGGCTGAGCACCAACAAGAAAACTCAGCATATAATCAAAGAAGAAGGCGGGAAATGCACTGAAGTTACTTGATGAGACAGGTTGCTATCACCCTGGGATGTGTATGATTCAACCAAAAGAACACCAGACATGATCAACAGAATCTAGCTGGAGAATTAGAATTCCCTTTCAAAGGTTCTAAATACCAAGACAAAATTTTGCAACTGTTGTTAAAGAGTCAGAGCCTTTCTTTTAAAATATGCTTAGAAAACCTGCCACTTTCTTCTTCCAGCAAGACACAGTTGTTGCTGAGCTGCAATACTCTAGATACCTTCAGTCCAATGCTCCCTCTAAGCTCTGGAGTCTTGTGAGCAAAACTTCTGCTTTGTGAGCTACTGGCATTAAAGTTGTGAGCAAGAGATTTGGCTACTGCATAAATGAGTCTGCTCTGGAGCCCTCCTTTCCTGAGCTAAGACAGAAATGCATGAGCCGGAGGCTAAAAAACTGTGAGCTGGCTCACACTAACTCAGCTTAGAGGGAACACTGCCTCAGTCATGTATATATCCATTGTTCTATGGGTTCTCTTTGCTCTGTTTCAAGCACCTAGAATTCCAAAAGAATTCCTAAATATAATTCTGGAATTGGCGCATGCAGTTTGCCTTCATTTTCAGTTCCTTTCCCTTTGTGTTACACTTGTTTGTATGAGGATTGTTTTCTATTTTATTGGTATGCATACGCTCTCCAGTGCATTGGTGCTACACTGCTTAAAACAGGTTAATAAACTTATCTGAAACCATTACACTTATGAACCATACTGAAAACATTACACTATTTCACTTCTAAATAAATTGTATTCATGTTTAAGTGAAAGCAGCTGTTGTATTTAGAGGAAAGGATCCCCTTTTAGTTCAGAGGCACCCTCACCATTCTGCCCTTCCACCATATACCACTAAGCCATCCTGTTCTTTGGGTCCAACTAAGAATTCTAAGGGAAGAGTCTTTAGTAGCAGCAAAAGCGAGTAAGGAATGCTAAGGAAGGCCATATAAGAGGTATCAGAAAACAGCAAAATCTATTCAGACAGGTATAGTCACACCAAGATTGTTTTGTGTATGTGTTATTAATGCACACAAGTGCAATCCACAGTAGTAAAACACCACCAAAAAGGAAAAAGAATATTATGCAGTCGATTTATGATCACAACAAATATTTTCTTGCAGTGTGTTAACAATGCACACAACTAAACCAGAGAATAAGGTGAGTTCAAATGACCTCCAGGCTCCAGAATGGCTGGCTGCCCTCAGGGGCCAATCCACAGGCAGGCTCCAGGATCCTGCTTGCCTTTGTTCTGGGGCTTCAAGCTCCAATTAGGTTGCCTGCCCAGACAAGCCCAGACATGCTTCCTTATGCTGGCTACTAGCACCAGCAGCAGTTAAGCCAGAAGGAGGAGGACAAGATTGGATTTATACCCCACCCTTTACTTGGAGTCTCAGAGTGGCTTACAAACTCCTCGCAACAGACATCCTGGGAGGTAGGTGGGGCTGACAGCTATGGCTTGCCCAAGGTCATCCAGCAGCTGCAAGTGGAGGAGTGGGGAATCAAACCCAGTTTCTCCAGATTAGAGTCCAATCACTTAACCACTACACCAAACTGAGTGGAAGATTGCACATGTCCAGACACAACACTTATAGAAGATCTTAGGTGTCGACTTTCGGTTGATGGCGGCACGCTAGACAGACACATCTCCTGGACCTCCCAGGGATGAGGTCTGTGCATGGCGGGAAGGAGGGTAAGCGCTGGCCCGTCCCCCCCCCCCAGGGAGTCTGGCAGAAGGCTCCTAGCCAGGGGACTTATGAGGAGTTGCCTCTTCGCCTACGCGTTGTGGGTGAATTGAGGCGCTTCTCCATCCCAATGGTCCTTCCTGCGCAATGCCCAAATGGGACCTAGTGACGCTGACCGGGGCAAGCGTGGGAGATTGAGCGGATGAAATTAAGTAAAGCGGGGTCAGAAGACCAGATATGAACATGAGTCTGACTGAGCGAAATGACGGTTAAAGAGAAAAAGAAAGCTCCCTACCCCATGTTGAAAAACGGAAAGTGAAGCGGGCGGGGGAGGGATGCCTCCTAACCGCATGAACTTTTGAGCGAATCGAGGGGGGGGGGAGCGGAAGAGAAGGCATGCATAACTGTTAAGAAATACTTACCAAGGCGAGTTCAGGCATTTGAGCGCATATTCGGAGACTTTCAAAATATTTTTCAAAGTAAACAACTGAGAGAGATGGCAGAGAAGAGGACGGAGAAAGAGAAACTTTCAAAATCGAAACTAACAGAGAGCCCTAAACCGGAAGGAGCTAACGAGCTGCCAAAGACTTTGGCAGAATCCATGCGCCCTCTACTGGACCAAATGAGTAACCTCAAGGATCAGATGTCGAAAATGACTCAGTGCATCACCACACAGCAGACACAGATAACCGAGACACTTAAAATGATGAATGAAATGCCGGAAAAGGTGAAAGAAGTGGACGCTACTGCACAAAAGGTGAAAAAGAAAGTTCAAAAGCTGGAAAAGAAGCAAGTTTCTATGGAAGATCAACTGCTACAATTACAAATGGAAAAGGCTAATATGATCCTTCGCTTCCAGGGTTTGCCAGAGACAAAGGGAGAGAATCTTAAGGAACTAATGAGTGAAGTATTGGCCCCAGTGACAGATATGAAGGCGGAACTCTTGTTAAACAAAATGGATGTGGCCTATAGGTCATATTCAGGATATATAAAGAAAAACAATCTGCATGGGGAAATTGTGGTAAGATTGTCGAAGAGGCATGTGAGGGATACAATCCTGAAAGCAGTATCTGGAGCACCCCTGAAAGTGGGGGAGAATACCATCAGGACGTTAAAAGACATTCCATTTGAAATAAGACAAAGGAGAAAGAAATATAAAGAATTAATTCTTTCTCTACAGACAAATGCAATTGGATATAGATGGTTAACTCCAGAAGTCGTAACCTTCAAAATCAAGGATAAAAAAGAAAAGATTGACTCTGTCCAGAAAGCATGGGAATTTGTAAGAATTTTTAAGCATGGGAGGGCCAGGGAAGGAAGGAGAAAAAGGGGAGGACAGTAAGTCCAATGGCGAGCTGGACTCGGAATCCTCCGGGGAGGACTCTCTATCAGAGAAAGGGGCAGGAGCCCCTAAAAGTCCTTATAAGCTTCGGAAGAGACTAGGCAAAGAGAAGTAAAGGCTGAAGGACTCTGAATTGTGCCTTTAAAAATGTTGAAGTGAGATGCTTTGGGGTGTTTCTGTATGACAGTTAAATTTAAGATTTGAAAAAGTTATTTGTTAAACTTGACTCAATTGATAGTCAGATTAACAGGATTAAGACTAAATGTATGGTTAAACTGGTGGGATGATCTCCTCTCTTGGGTTTTTAGTCAGTAGTGGGTATCTTTCTTTATCCTATAAATGTAGTTCCCCCTCCCATTTTCTGATGTAGTTTGTAGTGTTATAAAAATGCAATAGAAAATCCCCTCCGGGGGCTTAAAAAAAAAAAGAAGATCTTAGGTGTCACACAGGTTCATTTTGGAAGAGGCGGTATTTCCAGGCAGGTCCCAGGTGATACAAGGCTTTAAAAGTCAGTACCAGCATCTTACGTGAGACTTGGAAGCAGCTAGGTGGACCAATTTCGGGATGTTAGTAATATGCTTCTCTTTGGGGGGTTGTTTTCCACAGTGTGTGTGTTGCAATAGAGCAGCCAGGTCCTAACCATGGAACAACTGTTGGAATGAGTGACTCAGCATGCCTGGGCATTGGCGGGGGGGAGGGCACTACATCACTCTAAGTGTGTTATCTCTTTGAATGGGATGTCTCTCTCTTTGTCTTAACCTGGGAGCTGCCCTCTGATCCAGCCTCTCTCTCTCTCTGTCCTTTCTTCCGCCACATTCTCTGCATGGCTCTTCATGGAGTCACACATCTCTACAGGTCTGTCCTGTAACAAGCATATGGAGCAGAGGTCCATCAGTGGCTATTAACCAGGAACTCTCAGGCTGGGGCAAGTGATGCTCTGTATTCTTGGTGCTTGGGGGGGGGCAACAGTGGGAGGGCTTCTAGTGTCCTGTCCCCACTGCTGGACCTCCTGATGGCACCTGGTATTTTTTGGCCACTGTGTGACTGGATGGGCCATTGGCTTGATCCAACATTGGCTTCTCTTATGTTCTTATGTTAACAGTGCCCTCATACTTCCATAAAATTGATGCCAAATTATCTGGCCACTTGTGATAGAGATTAGACTTCTTTAGATTAGCCTTCTCTCTCTCCTTTCGACTCCAACCTGAATCTACTTGAAGAAATGTAAGTTTTACTTTTGCAATACGCTCCTTGAGAGATTTATTTTCTGCATGTGATATCATGCTTCTATGACTGGGCAAAATCTACTGTATTAACTGAATATCCCAAAATCAACATGGTTAGATCAGCAGAGTCCGAGAAGCAAACTGATTTCTACACCAAGGGCTACGAGGAAAACACACTGTTGGCTACCACTGTGATCTTGTCACAGCCTCCAAGAGCCCCATTTTGCCGACCAGCATCACCTCTGTCATATTTAGGTTCAGGTTTAGCTTGTTTGCCCTGAGCCACTTGACATCAGCATGCAGGACTTTTTTCAGCACAGAGATGGCTGTTTTTGAACAGCCTAGTCGCTGCAATAACAAACTTAATGTCATCAGCAGCCACCCTTAGAACTGTGGGTGATCTCACTTGAAGTCTAACTTACGAACAGATGAACATATACAGTGAACAACAGTGGCAAAGAACACCAGCAGGATAGATCCCGTGCCTGGTCCTGACCTTTAACCGGACCAATTTCTAACACACACACACACACGGAGACAGCTGGGGGACATAGGCAAAGTCTCCTCTGGGGACAGAGCCCTTTCCTGTGAAGGCCAAGGTAGGACCTACTAGAGCAAACAGTCTTCAAAGCAACAGCTTAGAGGATCAAGGAAGTCTTTTGGCTCATAGACAGAACAACTACCATGAATCAGGGATGTTCTTTCTCCTCTTGCACTGAGCAGTGTTCTGTGGGTTAGGACCAAACAAGGGGTGGGTTTTCTGAAAGAGCCCAACCACACAATCTATTTCAGCTCATGGGCACCTTTGGAATTCTGACACAGTATGGCGGGCACAGCCACAATATGGCTTACCTTCAGGCACACAGTGAAGATCCTTGTGTTGTGGTGGCAGCTGTGGCAGTTGTGGTGCTTGGGAACAGTGACCATAATGTTATTGAGCTCAACATTTGTATAAATAGGGAGTTGCCCCAAAAAACTGACACAACCACTTTTAACATAATAAAAGGGGTAACTTCTCTGATATGAGAAGTGATTAACAGATGGAATTCACTGCCACAGGAGGTGGAGGTGGCTACAAGCATGCACGGCTTCAAGAGGGGACTGAATAAACATATGGAACAGAGGTCCATGTGTGGCTATTAGCCACAAGATAAGGATAGGAACCCTTGATCTGGGGCAAGGGATGTTCTGTATTCTTGGTACTTGGGGGGGGGGCAACAGTGGGAGGGCTTCTAGTGTCCTGGCCCCACTGGTGAACCACCTGATGGCACCTGGTATTTCTGGCCACTGTGTGACACAGAAGCATGTTGGACTGGATGGGCCATTGGCCTGATCCAACATTGACTTCTCTTATGTTGTTAAAAAAATTTTTAAAAAAAATCTGCACAGCCAATGAAATCTTCAAGGGCCACTCAGAAGCCCTGCTGGGCCAATGCCCCACATGGCCCCGCCCACTTTCAAAAAACACTTGGTGGGCACCAGGAAAGGTGTTGGTGTGCGCCATGGTGCCCATGGGCACCCTGTTGGGGACCTGTGATCTACACGGAACATACCAGCACTCGAGCTGCAGAATCCATTGGACTCGCCCTCCAAGTAGCTTTATTTAGACAGCGTATTTTCAGGAAGTGAAACCTTGTTTCTGAGGGCTCCCATTTTATTGGCATTTGAAATGTGCTTATCACATTAAATGGGTACAAAAAAATTGCTGCCTTCAATCAGCCCGGAATATCATAATTACTTCTTGATTGAACAAGATGCTTGATTGCAATTTGCACTGTATCTTGTTAATTATAGATGACCCTCTTAAATTGCTTTTTACTTCTAAACTTGGAAGCTTAAGTGACATTGACAAGTTTCTCCCCTGATTGTTTCCCTCCTGACTTTAATGACATATTTAAAAGCAGCCTCTAGAATCAGCTCAATCCATCCTGGAATTTCATTGCCTGAGTAGTTCAAGCATCATCATCCCCCCCCCCCACACACACACTGGCTTGTTTCTTAAAACCAGCTTGCTTTTCTCCTCGAAGAGTCACTGATCAATTCTTCTAAAATTTAGGAGTGCCCTCTGCAGATTTCAACAAGATTTAGCATCATGGCTTCACTATAGTTGAGGTTAAATTGTGGAAAAGTGGGGCATTCAGAGTATTTTTGTGGTGGTCTTCTAATCCATTTGAAATGTGATGTTAGAGAAGAGTTTTATGGATACCATAGACCACCAGAAAGACAAAGAAGTGGGTTCTGAGGCGATGGTACTTTGGTCACATCATGAGAAGACGAGACTCCCTGGAAAAGACAGCAACGACAGGAAAAGCTGAAGGAAGCAGGAAAAGAGGAAGGGCCAACCTGGATACAGGGAGCCACAGTGATCAGAGCAAGGCTGTTGGTGACAGGACATTTTGGAGGTCATTAATTCATAAGGTTGTCATCAGTCAGAATTTTAGAACTGGAGGAGCTGAAGTTTGGCTCTGCTCTCAGATTAGCATTCTGAGCTTCCATTTCCCATCCCCCCCCCCAAATTTTACCTTCCAATGGAGATTGGATGACAGATGTGTCATGGGTAGAGCGGCATTCCCTGAGAGAGATACTTGGGCACTGGCGCTCGAGTGCTCACATGCCTGGTGCCCAGAAGCCCTGGCCAACCACAATTCCTCTGGATCTTTGACCAGAAACTTGGAATTGGTCCAGTGCTAAATGAGCTCATTTGAGGAGAGTTCATTCCAAGCGAAAAGAGGAAAGTCTCACTCTGTGTGCCACAGATTCCTTTGCAAAATGTTCATGGCACCAGGGCAGCTGTAGCTTGTCCCAGTTCTGGACTGACTTCACCGTATTCAGTGGATTTCTGTAGTTTTCTCCTGGCCTCACTGACTTCTGGTATCAAATCTCAAATGGGAGAAAAAATGTCAAAATCAAGCAACCGACTGCAGCCAGGTAAGGTGCAGGAGGTGGACAGGACTTAGATCTTCTTGCGCCTCCATGTGCTAGGACAGGGTTCTCCAATGTGGTGCCCTTTCTTTTTTTTCTGGAGACTGCCAAGTGTTTCTAGAAAGTGGGCAGAGTCAGGTGGGGCATTTGTCCATCAGGGCTTCTTGGAGATTTGATTGACTGTGCAGATTCTTAAAAATGTCATTTCAGCAGCAGCTGCTACCAAAGCACATGAATCTTCATTGTATGACTGAAAGTAAGCTATGGCAGCCATTTTATGGCCACTTCCACCTCCTGCGGCAGCCATTTTGTATCAGTAGGGTTGCCAGGTCTCCTCGTCACTCCAGTGGGGAGTGTTATGGATGTGGGCGGGGATGCCCTAAGCCCCGCCCCAAGAGTGACCACCCACGGGGCCACCCACCTCCCCTCCTGCCTGATTTAAAGGGCTTCGGCTGATCGGTGGGGACCATGTGGTCCCCTTTACATCTAGCAGGCGGGAGGGAAAAGGGTGGTCGTGGGCCAAATGCTCAGCTCACAAAAAGACCCTTTAAAAGGTCTTTTTGAGAGTGGGATGGAGGCTACAGTGTGCGGGGCTGATTTCCCCCAGCCTTGGCATACGCAGAGGATGGTTGGGAGCCTGGAGACCAAGCCCTATCAGGAACAGCTGAGGGGCTTGGGAATATTCAGTCTGGAGAAGAGGAGGTTGAGGGGGGACATGATTGCTTTCTTGAAGTATTTGAGGAGGGCAGGGAGCTGCTTCTGTTGGCAGCAGAGGATAGGACTCACAGTAATGGATTGAAATTAAGGGTGGGAAGGTACTGGCTGGAACTTAGGGAAAACGTTTTTACAGTCAGTTGTGTAACAGTGGAATCAGCTGCGTAGGGAGGTGGAGAGCTCCCCCTCCCTGGCAGTTTTGAAGCAGTGGCTGGATGAACCCTTGTCAGGGATGCGCTAGACTGATCCTGCATTGAGCAGGGGGTTGGACTAGATGGCCTGTTTGGGCCCTTCCAACTCTGTGTGATTCTGTGATTCTATGATTTATTGTGCTATCAACCAATTGTCCAGGTGGGCCCTTTGATCAGGAAACACAAGGTTCTGGCCACCATTACAAAATTGTTGGAATTGACTGCAGATCTCTGAACAGCTTTAATATGGTGTTATTTCTGTATGGCATCCCTTATGGTTCCTCTCTTCAAGTGGCATCCCGTTCACATGCAGGGTCTACCCTGAGCCTCAGCCTCCATTTGTCAACAGTGACTCTTCCTCTATTTCCTCCCCACGTTCTTAGTCTGCCTCTCTGTCCCCTCTTATTATGTTCCTGTTATCAACAGAGCATGCCCGCTCCATATTTGTCCATTCCATGGAAGTGCTTTTCTCTCTCTTTCAGATCAGTGAACTGAAACCCAAACTTAAAAGAGTTCCTTCTGTGAGAAAATAATTACATGCTCTGCATCACCACTATTTTATTTTTCACTGGGGTTGCTGCTCCTTCAGCATAATGGTACCTAATGAACGGAGATGAATATAGCAAGTACAGGTTAAGTATTGTAATGCAATGTAACAAAAAGTTTGCTGAATATCTAAACTGAGTATTGCTATATCTAATTCTCAACTGGGATTGTGGATACTTAAATCCAGAGGTGACAGCCATGAACAGACAAAAGAGATCTTTCTACAAAACTGGGAAAGCCCCAAGTTTGTAGAAAAATATTATACACACACACATGGGGGAAGTTAAAAGATCCCAAAATGATAGACGTGCCTGTAGCTTTAAGAAACAAATGACCTCAGTTGCTGTTGCTAGGCAACCACAACAGTATTCCCAGTATTCCCATCTTGGTTTAAATCAGAAAAAGGTGGAGGGGGAAGGACAGTTTCCAGGGCTGTTTTGGCCTTTGAGGGAGGACTAAGGATAGACACGGACCAAATTACTAATCAAAATTTGTTACAAAACCAGGCCCAATTCATGGTTCGTGAGCCTCGATTCATGCAATCGTGTCTCCCACGAACCGACCATGAACCAAACTGTTTTTCATGAAGGTTTCTGGGAGCGGTTTGTGGGCTGGACATGCTGGCGCCAATGAATCAATTGTCCAGGCAGGTGGGGGATGGACTTCTACAGCCCTGGAAACACCAATAGTAGCTCTCCAAAGCTTGATAGGCAGCTCTGGCTGCCAACAAGAGACCTCCCATTCTGTTCTATGGAAGCAGAATGGATCTATACCCCCAGCTCACAGTCAGCTGCTTTCACTTCAGAACAGGCAGTTAGGCAGGGAGGGAGTAGTTACTGTTAGAGGAAGAGAGGGAAGGAATTGGAAGTCTGTGTGAACAGTGTTGGTGCTTCAGGGCTCTGAGGCACCTGTCCCTCTGTTACAGCCAGGCAGAGGGGCTCAGCAGCCCCATAGGCAGGCAATTGGGGGGGGGCATAGCCAGGAGCACACTGGCAAGTTGTGTCGGTATGTTCTCATGTGGTATCCCACCAAACATTGGCAAATGTCTCTGATTACTAAAGCTAACAGATTTGTGGAATGCACGGTAGCATATTCCTGTTCAAATTAACTGCATAACTCTGGAATATCCTCTGTTTGTGAAAAAAGATATCAAGTTCACAGAACCATCCTTGTTTGCTTAGTTCTTGATGGTGGAACTGCTGTTAGTCACTGCCCGGGACACTTCTCCTCTCATTATTTGAAAATCAGTGTCTCCTTCCCTTATTTTGAATTACGACAGACGTCTCATGCAATCTTTCAGGAAAGCTTGACAGTGAGGAAGCATATTTATTGACTCATTCTTCTGGTCATGGGTCTCCAGAGCTGCTGATCTGTAGATGTCTCTATTTCCCTATGCATCCGTCCTTACCTGCTTTTAACAATAAATACTGCAAGATACCTTGAAAGGACCTGTGAGCTTTCCAGTGTTTTTTCTTCTTTTTGTGGTCAGACTTAATGACTGGCTCAACTTCTATATTCTTTCTGAATAGGAGCCCAGACAAGGTTGCCAACCTCCAGGTGGGGTCTGGAGATCTCCCAGAATTGCAATTTATCACCCAGTGACAGAGGGATTGCCAGCTCCAGCTTGGGAAACATCTGGAGATTTTTTTTGGGGGGGGAGCCTGAGGAGGGAGGGGTTTGGAGAGCAGAGGGACTTCAACGGGGCATAAGGCCATCAAGTCCACCTTCCAAAGTGACTATTTTCTCCAGGCAAACGAATCTCTTGTCACTTGGAGATCAGTTGTAATCCTGGGAGATCTCCAACCACCTCTGGAGTTTGGCAACCCTAAGCGACAGAGGTCAGTTCCCCTAGAGAAAATGGCTGTTTTGATGGCGGGACTCTATGATGCTGAAGCTGCTCCCTTCCCCAACCCGTCTTCCCAAGCTCCACCCCCAAATCTCCAGTCACCCCCTAACCCTAAATCCCAGTGCAGAACCCACCAATGGGAGCCCCCATGTGGCTCGTTCCTTTAGAATTCTGTGGCAGACGTTCAGCGGCTTTTTTCCAATTTTGATTTTGCCTTTCAGCAAAATAAGGACTGTACCTTGAAGACTTGGGGCAACTGGTGCAAAGGAGGGTGGGCATGAAGACAGCCATCATTCTACGTGTGTGTGTACATGTGAGAGCATATTGCAGGTATCCTGTGGCATACTTGCAAAGAGCCAGTTTGGTGCAGTGGTTAAGAGCGCAGCCTCTGATAGTGGAGATCCGGTTCCAGTTCCACAAGACAGGTTGTGTGTGGGGAGATCTCCTCGCATAACCATCAACTTATAGCCTTTCTAGGTGAATTTCCAACACCTCAAGTGTCCTCATGAAGAGAGAGCCAAGTCAGGGAGGTTGTGCTATATTCCAGGAGAACTTGCTCAACTCTTGGAAGCAATAGCAATCTCTGAAGCAGGGGGCTAAAGGAGGCTTGACGCCCAGACCGCCGAGCAAAAGAGGAGCCTAAGAAGAACCGGCGGAGTCAAAAAATGCGGCAAGAGAAAGAAACAACATCAAAAGTTACCGAAGCTAAGTGCTAAAATATATTAAGAATTAGTACTGCTACTGCATTAACGTACAAGTTCTAAAGGGGTTAAAGGGGGCCAGTTAGCAAATAAGATATACAGCAGAAAAAAGGAAGAGAGAAAGAAGCCGGCTACTAGGCAAACTAAATGCTGTCATAGTTTAAGGAAGCAAGAGACCTAAAGGGGTGAAGATAGAAGTAGAGACTTGGAACCTTATTGCTGTTCATTAAATTTCTTTATACTTTATCTGTTTCCGAGATGGCGGTGTGAGGAGAAGTGTCGCTTTAAAAAACCCTGGGATCCATTTTTGTGGCGGTGATGAGGCAAATTTGGGAGACAGACTTCTGGAGAGCCAGTTTGGTGTAGTGGTTAAGTGTGCGGACTCTAATCTGGGAGACCCGGGTTTGATTCCCCACTCCTCCACTTGCACCTGCTGATGTGACCTTGGGTCAGTCACAAGCTCTGGCACAGCTGTCCTTGAAAAAGAGCAGTTTGTGTCAGAGTTCTCTCAGCCCCACCCACCTCACAGGGTGTCTGTTGTGGGGAGGGGAAGGGAAAGGAGTTTGTAAGCCACTCTGAGAAAAATGAAGGGCGGGGTATAAATCCAATCTCTTCTTCTTCTTCTTCTTCTCTGGAGCAGATGAAACATGGCCGGAAAGAGCGCCATCGGGAAATCCAGGAGTGAACCCAGTGGCGCGGCGATGTACTGACAACACAGGCAGAGAACCAGCAAGCTGAAACAAAGAGAATGAGGAGGAGTGGAGACACAACGCGACGTGATGGAAGGAAAGGAGCCGTTGGTGAAATAAAGAGCCAGCAACCCGGAAGTGACACAAAAGATATGAGAGATAATAATCTGAGTTTAAGAAGACTGATTTAGAAGTAAAGAGGAAGAGGAGGGGAGTTGAGAAGGAGAAGGAAGTAAAAAATGAAAGAATAAAGTGAGGAAAGACAGGGAACTGTGATCTGGGAAAAATAGTAAAAGCAAAGATCTAGATATAAAGGAAATAAATAAAAAAGAGTAAAAGAGAATCAAGAAATAAGAAAATTAAAGGTAAGATAGCTGATATACAATACAAACAAATAAAAAATAAAATAAAATAAATAAACTAAAATAGAAAAATAATAGAAATTATATTAATAAATAAAAATAATAAAAAACAAATACAAATAAATACAAAAACAAGAAGATAAATACATGGCAACTGGAAGGAGTGGTAGTAGTAGTAGGAAAGCATCTATACCGTCACCTGGCCAAGTGCAGCTGAAAATTAACACAATGAGCACCACACAGTTATCGCTTAAAGAATTAAAAGCTATGATTCATGATTGCGTATCACAAGCGATGAAAAAAGAAATTGACCCAATTCGTGATAAAATAGATACATTAACAGAACATACTAAAACAGGAACAGAAGAAATAAAAAACAAATAACTGAAAATAGACAGGAAATCATAAAAATCACAAATAAAAGTTACAAGACAGAAAAAAAGATAAATGATTTGGAGTATGAAGTACAGGAATTAAAGCTAAAAAATGATAAAATAGAGGAAACACTGATAAACATAGAGCTGGATAAAGCTGCACTGATACTGAGATGCCAAAATATCCCAGTAAGTATAGATAAAGACCTGAAGGAGACACTGGTAGAGAACCGTGTAAAACAAATAGACATAGGGTCCAAAGAGGAAGTATCTAATGAAATAGAAGTGATCTATCGCAGGAACTCAGCATATGCAAGAAAAAACAAAAAACCAAGAGAGACTCATATAAAATTCTACAGAAGACAAATGAAAGAAAAAATACTTAAAGCTGCCAATGAGAAGAAAATAACGATAAATGACACTGAGATTACCTTCTTAAAAGAAATACCTTGTCGTGTTAGGGAGAGGCGGAGAGAATATGGACTTCTGACAAACTTATTGAGAAACAATGCAATTGTTTACCGTTGGTAGATACCAGAAGGTGTCTTATTTACATATGGAGGTAGAAGGCAGCAAATAGACTCCATATTTAAAATAGAAAATTTTTGGAACAATATGGAGAGGAACTAGGATGGAGAAAAGAAGAAGAAGAAGAAGAAGAAGAAGAAGAAGAAGAAGAAGAAGAAGAAGAAGAAGAAGAAGAAGAAGAAGAAGAAGAAGAAGAAGAAGAAGAAGAAGAAGAAACGTCAGATATAGGAAAGGAAGAAGAAAAAACAGAACGCGAACAAGAGAAAGGGACTGAAAAACCAGAAAAAAGGGAAAAGAGGACCAAAGATAAATCCATCAAATACAAACAAGATATTAGTACAGGAACAAAATCCGTAATTAAAAAAAATAAATATATAAGAGTTGTCAAGACTTAAAAGTTTAAAAATTTTATCAATAAACGTCAATGGACTGAATAGTCCTCAAAAAAAACGAAGGATATTCCACCAAATTTATAAAATACAATGTGAGAGTACATGTCAACAGGAAACACATATTTAAAAAAATGATAGTAAATACTTAACTTGCAAAACATTGGGTAAAGAGTTCACAGCAGCTGGTAAAAAGAAAAAAAATGGGGTGGTAATTTACGTGAAAATGTCACTTTCTCCAGAGTTAATTTACGCAGATGAAGAAGGTAGGATTGTAGTAGTGAAAATAAGAAGACAAAACAAAGAGAGCATCATTATAAACATATATGCACCGAATCAAAAACCAGAATATTTTTATAAACATCTATATGATGTATTAAATAATATAGAGGGACAAAATATATCTGTTTTGGGAGATTACAATGCAGTCTATGATTTAGAAATAGACAGGAAATCGCAACAAAAGAAAAAGGGCCAAGTATTACCAAAAACATTTATAGATATGGCAGAATAGTACAATTTAATGGATGCATGGAGAACTAGAAATATACAATTGAAGGGTTATACCTTTTACTTTGCTAGACATAACTCATGGTCTAGAATAGATATGGCCTGGGTGACAGTTAGATGGATGCAGGAATTGTTAGGAGCAGAGATTCTACCAAAAACATTTGCAGACCATAACCCTATATTGCTTTCCTTTAAAGAAGTATGGAAAAAACCCAGGTGGAGGATGAACATAGGCCTATTAAGAGATAAAGACTTTATAAAGAACACTAAACTAGAAATCCAGGACTTCTTTAAGAGAAATTTACAATAAGAAATATTTATAGTTACAGTATGGAAAACATTTAAAGCATACATAAGAGGGTGGTATATAAGCCAAGAGGCTTGGAGAAGGAAGAAAAGAAAGGAAGCTTATATGACAATAGAACAAAAAATTAAAAACCAAGAATATAAATTTAAAAAAATGAAACTAAAAAAGGGAAAGACAAATTAAAGCTATTACAACATGAAATGAATTTACTACTAACACAAGAAATAGCAAAAAACATAGAATATGTGAAACAATATTTCTTTGAAAATGCAAACAAGCCAACAAGATGGTTATCTTATAGACTCAGATAAGAAAGAGAGAAGCATATTATAGTAGCTCTAAAAATGATAAGGGAAAACTAAAATATGGCATACAAGACCTAAAAGAAATTGTGGAAAAATACTATAAGAATTTATATAAACAGGAGATCCAAAACAAGAAACAAATAAAGGAATATGTACAAGAGAGAAACCATAGGGAATTTGAGGAAAAACACAAAGATATGTTGAATGAAAAAAATCACAATGTGTGAAGTAATGGAGGCAATTAAAAAACAGAAGAAGAAAAAGGCCCCAGGCCCAGATGGGATTCCTGCAGAGTTATACCAAACCTTTGAAGAACAGATTAGTCAACCATTTAAAGAATTAATCCAGACTATAGGAAGTATAGGAAAATTACCGAACTCATGGTATCAAACAGCAATAACTTTAATACATAAATCAGATCCTGAACCTACAGATATTAAAAATTATAGGCCAATATTGCTTTTGAATGTGGATTATAAAATATATGCAAATATTCTTGCAACGAGATTTAAGAAAATACTAGCCCAGGTAATCCATCAAGCAGGTTTCCTACCAAAAAGGCAGATAAAAAGCAATATGTGGACAATTATGAATGTTGTGGAATATTATGAACAACACTCAGAAAAACAAATGGCTTTGATGTTCATGGACACTGAGAAGGCTTTTGATAACCTATTTTGGGAATTTTTAATCCAAAAATTGAATAGCTAGAGCTGTGGAATACATTTTCTAACAATGATTTGTGCGATATATAATACACAATATGCCAATGTAATAATAAATGGTGATACATCTTCAAAAATCGAGATACAGGGATGCCCACTTTCACCTTTACTATTTATATTTGCATTGGAAACATTAAATAGTGATGTAAGAGAAGATAAAAAATACAAGGCCTCAAAACAAAAGGGGAAGAATTTAAACTATTAGCATTTGCAGATGATGTTGTGTTCATAATGGAAAATCCGATAACGTCAAGCCAGCATTTACTAAATACTATACAGGAATTTGGAGAAAAGGCAGGACTAAAAATCAATTTGAAAAAAACTAAAATAATGACAAAAATTGTACAGCTAAGGTAATTCAAGAACAATATAAGGTAACAAATGTAGAGATAGTGGGGGAAATTAAATATTTAGGAATAATACTGTCTAATGGAATCAGCACAGTCATCGAAGATAATTATAAACTATTGGAGGGGATTAAGGAAGATTTATCACGATGGAAAGATTTACAGCTATCCTTAATGGGTAGAATAGCCACTATAAAAATGATGATACTGCCAAAGTTCTTGTTCTTAGCCCAGAACATACCTATACTGAAAAATTCTAAATTCTTCATAGAGATTGATAAAGAAACAAACAAAAAAAATTTGGCACCCAAGACGAGCAAGAATTAAATGGAAAACACTTCAAGGGAAAAAAGAGAGAGGAGGATTTGGATCATTGAATTGGAAGCTATACTACCAAGCAGCTGCATTAAACTGGATAAAAGAATGGATAACCTTAGATAATACTAGAATGTTGAATCTAGAAGGACATGACCTGAGTATGGGCTGGCATGCCTATACTTGGTATGGAAAAGATAAGATACATTCAAATTTTAGACAACATATGATAAGAGGAGCACTATTATGGACATGGAATTATATTAAAGAAAAATATTATAGGAAGACTCTAAAATGGGTATCGCCCTTAGAAGCATATATAAAACCTTCGCTTATAAAACCATGCGATAGAGAAAGTTATCAAACTTTGTTGGATGAGAATAACAACTTAAAAACAGAAGAAATTCTATTAAAATTTCAGATATTATGAACTTAAATTTGGTCCTAACTCCTGAAATAGCTTTATTGAATATGATACCAGAGGATTATATATTGACAACTGCAAGAATATTGTTGGCCAGATACTACAAGAATATTGTTGGCCAGATACTGGAAACCAGATAAATTCCCCACAAGAGAGGAAATATTGTGTAAATTGATGGAAGTAGCAGAAATGGACAAACAAAGTTTAACTCTTCAAGGGAAAGATGAAAATGTATTTATGGAGAGATGGGAAAGCCTGTATAACTGGATTAACAAAATATGGAAAATCTAGACTCAAATGTATAGAAGGATGATTATTTGTAAATGATAATTACGTGAAAAACTGATAAATACTTTTTTAAAAAAAGAGCGCAGCCTCTAATCTGGGAGAACCAGGGTTGATTCCCCACTCCTGCTCCACATGCAGCTGCTGGTGTAGGGCTACCAGATTCCCCCAGGGGGGGTTGCCCACTTTTGGGCCCCCAGAGTTGCCAGCCCAGATTTGGCCAGCAGGGGCAGTCCTGCCCTCAAAGCGCCCGGTGCAGTCACCTCTGTGTGGAGGTCACGTCATTGCGCAGAGGTGACCAGAGGTGATGTCATTACATGGGGCATGTTGCGGGGGACAGACCAGTCAATCTTTGAAGGAAAAACCATAGAAAAGCCACCTCCTACAGCAGACATGTTGTGGTTGCTCCCACTACCCTGTCTCAGAATTCCAAAAGTGCCCAGAGGGTTAAAAAGGTTGGGGACCCCTGCATTAAATGAATGGGACTCAGCCAGCCACTCTGCTCAGCAAAGTTTGAAGCCTTCCTGCACCTTTAGTGAACCATTGAGGTAAAACAGGACCTGGCAGGTGAGCCTCCTTTTGGAATAGGAGAGGTCACCAGAGAGGGCTCTGTGAAGATCCAGAGGTTTCAAAGGTTCTGGCTTGTGGGGGGTTCTCGGTCATGAATATCTTGGAGAAGGACCATGGCTCAGCTGTAGACCACCTGCTTGCCATGCAGAAGGTCCTAGGTTTAATCCCAGGCATCTCGAGGTAAATAGATCCAGCATAGGGTTGCCAGGTCGGGGTTAGTCCTCAGCGGGGGACTTTGGGGGCATTCACGGAAGAGGTAGGGCAACACCACTGCAATGAGGTCATGTTGAGGGTGTTCCCATCCCCAAGAACGATCACCCATGGCCACTCCTCTCCTTCCCCTCCTGTGAGATTTAAAGGGCCTACCGATCAGGTGGAGAGCCCTTTAAATCTTGCAGAAGGGGAGGGAGAGACGCAGCAGCTGGTTGCATGCCTGAACTCCAAGCAGCAATGCTGCTTGGAATTCAGGTGCACGAAGCCTGGTCCCCACTGCCCAGAAGCATGTAAAGGGACCCTTGAAATGCTTCCAGACAGCAGGACCCCTCACGCCTGATCTCCAAGTGGTGTATTGCCACTTCTGCAGCCTGCGGAAACCCCTCTCCTTTCCCTCTGCAAGATTTAAAGGGCCCTCCAGCTGACCGGCGGGCCATGTGCTTCCCTGTTCAGCAGGAGGGCCCTTTAAATCTCTCAGGAGAGAAGGGAGAGGGATGGTTGCAGGTGGTCGGACTTGGGGGCTTGGGGGCAAGGCTTTCCCTGTTGGCCAGCTGGCCAGTGGTGGGCTGAAGCCCTGAAAATTGGGGGAAAACCCACCTGGACTGGGGGTCTGGCAACCCTAATCTGGCAGTAGTGTCAGCGAGCTGCCATTTCTCTGCTGGGACCTCTCACGTCCCTTCTCTTTCCCCCCCCCCTGTTTTGCTCTTGTATATTTCCTCTTCGTAGGCAACTGCTGTAACCAAGGTCGCCAGCTGGTGTGAAGTAGGAGTTATGTCTTCGCACTCATGCTTGTTTAGACTTAACCGTGTGAAATGAACTTGTGTTTAGGGAAACGGGCGTTACTTTCTCATGTACCTTCGTGCCCTTTCTAATCGCCCCGTTTCCAGCGGGAAGTGGGACCATTGGTCCAAACCTTGTTCAAAATTCCTTTATTATACCTGTACTGCTGACTAACGTCATTCCAATCAATTCCTGTGTGTTCGTGATCAACCATGTCTTTGAAATAAATCTTGCTTTACTTTTGAACGTGGATCTATTCTCATGCTTGGGGATCTAACAAGTAGGTGATGGAAAGTCATCTGCCTGAGACCTTGGAGAGCCACTGTAATTCTGAGTAGACCAAGGGTAGACAAGCTTTTTGAGGCGGCGGGCACATTTGGAATTCTGACATGGCCTTGTGGGCGCAGCAACAAAATGGCTGCCACAGAATGGCTGCTGCAGGAGGCGGAGGTAGCCATAAAATGATTGGCACAGCTTCAACTTCAATCACACAGTAGAAAACCTTGTGCAGTGGTGGCAGATGCTGCCAATTTTTTTTAAAAAAAATCTGCACAGCCAATCAAATCTCTGATAGTCAATCAGAAGTCTTGCTAGGTAAAAGCCCCGCCTTGCCCCACCCACTTCCTAAGAACACTTGGGAGGTGCCAGAAAAGAAGAAGAAGAAGAAGAAGAAGAAGAAGAAGAAGAAGAAGAAGAAGAAGAAGAAGAAGAAGAAGATGATGATGATGATGATGATGATGATAATGGATTTATACCCCGCCCTTCACTCCCCAGAGGAGTCTCAGAGCGGCATACACATTCCTTTCCCTTCCCCTCCCCACAACAGACACCCTGTGAGGTAAGGTGGGGCTGAGAGAGCTCTTGACAGAAATGGCTCTTTTTCAAGAACAGCTCTTCTCAGAACTAAGGCGTGCCCAAGGTCGTCCAGCCAGGTGCAAGTGGAGGAGTGGGGAATCAAACCCGGTTCTCCCAGATTAGAGTCCGCGCACCTAACCACTACACCACCACCATGGCACCCATGGCCACCGTGTTGGAGAGCCCTGCAGATGGCCCAGTGGTCTGATTCAGCATAAGGCAGTTTCCTGTGGTCCTCCAACTGAGGAAGGTGGTGCTCGAGGGGGGGCTTAGGGTGTAGGAACCCCTATTGCTGCTGGCTTCCCTCCCCCCCCTCCCCCCCGCAGGAAAGCAAAGTGTCAAGACTAAGTGCCCCAAAGCAGTCTAACAGCTCTTTGCAGACTTCTCACTGCTACTATAAATAAATACGGCACTCACAAGGATCACTCATGTGTCATAGCCGGCCACAGTCGCTAATTTCTACTTTCCTTTTAGGGCCTTTAATTGTTTTTCATCAATGCGAAAGGACTTCCAGCGACTTCAACCATGACTGTTAGCGTTTTATTCTACTTGAATGCCAGTGAGCAGAAAATGAATTCTTTTTAATTACAATGGGGGAAAGGGGGGGGGGGAGAGATGGGATCATCTTCATGGCTCAGTGAGTGCCTGCAGCTTTTAGTTCCACAGTGTCACCTAGAGGCCGGAGTCCTTTAAAAAAACCTTTGCCAAGATATTTCATTGTAATAATGATCAAAAATTATATTTCCCCAGCTAAGCAAATTAATTGTCCTCCACATGTAGACGGCTGCACTAGCCGCCGAAGTGTCCCTACGGAACCTTGTGCTTGGGACACCAGGGATGAGCCAACGGTTTCACATGGGTGCATCAACTGCACATGGGCAGGGACTAGGGCTCCAACTGTGAGTTGAGAAATCCCTGAAGATTTCAGGTGCCGGGGAACCCGGGGAGGGCGACGTCTGGGGAAGGGGAAGAAGCGCTTCAGGGATGTGATCTCACAGAGTCCACCCTTCAAAGCTGCTCTTTTCTCTGCTGTCTGGAGATCAGCTGTCACTCTGGGAGATCTCCAGGCCCCACCTGGAGGGTGGCAAGCCCAGCAAAGATGCCTGAACTCAAGTGGGTTCAGATTGCATCATAATCACGAGGTGCGAATATGTCTCCCATTTATCAGCTGATTGCTTGGGCTCATGGGCGAGCCATCTGCCAGAATTCACTGGTTGGTGAGGGTGGAAGCCAGTGTTCCCTCTACGCTGAGTTAGTGCAAACTAGCTCACAGTTTCTTAGCCTCCAGCTCACACATTTTTTTCTTACCTCGGGAAGAATGGCTCCAGAGCAAACTAATTTATGCAGTAGCAAATCGCTCGCTCACAACTTTAATGCCAATAGTAGCTCGCAAAGTAGAATTTTTGCTCACAAGACTCTGCAGCTTAGAGGGAGCCTTGGTGGCTGCAGCTGCTGCCCCGCCCCACCCTCCTCAGGCTCCACCCCCAAAAATCTCCAGGTATTTCCCAGCCTAGAGCTGGCAACCCTATGGGATTTACACACACTCAGCTTTCAGGCATATGCACATTGTCTCTTGCATCCCAGTGTCCCTACTGCACAGACAGAATTATTTCCTCTGCAACCCAGTTTATATCTGTCTGCCAAAATGAATCAGTTCTAAGGTAGATTCAACCGTTTGTTGTTTAGCCGGCCAGCATGGTTTTACTGCTTGCAATGTAGCTGTTTTCCAAAGGAGCTCAGAATAGGGGTCACAGTTACCCATAAAACCAGGGAAAGAATTCAAAGAATAAAGGAATGGTGCAGGATCCTTCATCTGAGTAAAGGTCTCCCTTGCTCGAAAGCCAGTCGAATCCGACTCTAGGGTTGCGGTGCTCATCTCTATTTTCAAGCTGAAGAGCCAGTGCTGTCCAAAGACATTTCCGTGGTCATGTGCCGTCATGACTAAACACCAAGGCGCACGGAACGCTGTTCCCTTCCCACCGAAGTGGTACCTATTTACCTACTTGCAATTTCTTGCTTTCGAACTTGCTAGGTTGGCAGGAGCTGGAACTAGAGACGGGAGCTTACTCCGTCATGCGGCACACTCGGGTCTTGAACTGCTGAACTACCGACCTTCCAGCCTGTAGTTCAGCATCTTAACCACTTGAGCCACCGCAGCCCCTCATCTGAGTAGAATGGTTTAAAAACCAACTGGGATGCCAAATCACCCCTGGAGAGACCCCACCCCAGCAACAATGGCCTATTCGGTGTGTGGAAGAAGCAGTCTTTGGATCTTTCCAGATAACTGAGAAATATACTCTTGGATGTGTGTGACAGGCATATGAGAGAGATGGTTGTTATTTGGGAGCTTTTAATAAGCTTGAGCAAATAACTTTTATGCTGGGAACTTGCTTTAATATCTGCAGATATTACATAGTTGTCATTAAAAATGAGATGTAACTCACTGAAGTAAACAGCCCTTGGCCCAAAGCCAAAGCCAACACATTTTGTTAAACAGGCAAGCCAAACGTCATCCATTAGAATACCCCAGAGTGAAGTAGACGAAATGGAGGAGAGAATCCCCCCACTAAACAGCCCAAATAGAACACAGGCACAGAAACACAAGAAGAGCCCTCTATGGGTTCAACCCACCAAGGCTTTCTCTTCCCCACACTGGCCAGTATTTTGCAAGTAGTAACAACAGCGAAGGAAACCAGCATTTACGGGCCGTACATTGCTGAGGCCGGATGCAGGACCATCTCAGTGCAGAGGTCCCCATTAGGTAGGGTTGCCAGGTCCTCAACTTTTTTTAGCGGGGGTGAGAGGCTCCTGGTTGAGAAGTGACACCATCGCACTAGGCACGTTGCCGGGATGCTCTAGCATTCAGCCTGAATGCTAGAGCGTCCCTCCGGCAATGTGCTCGGTGCGCTCCAGGCACTTTGGAGGTGGGGTTGCACTGCTGGCCGGATCCGGGCCAGTTGGTCGGGGGCCACTAGATTGGGCAAACCCTCGGGGGATCTGGCAGCCCTAGTCCCCAACCTTTTAGAGGCCTGTAGGTACATTTGGAATTCTGGCATGGCATGATGGGCACAGCAACAAAATGGCTGCCACAAAATTGCTGCTGCAGGAGGCAGAGCCAGCCACAAAATGATCACCACGGTTTACCTTCAGCCACACAGTGAAGATCCGTGTGCTGTGGTGGTAGCTGCTGCCAAAGCAAGATTTTAAAAAATCTGCACCGCTAATCAAATCACCCATGGCCAATTAAAAGCCTTGTTGGGCAAATGCCCTGGGTGACCCTAGCCACTTCTCAAAAACACAATCTGGGCACAAGAAAAGGTGTCAGAATGCACCATGGCACCCATGGGCATCACGTTGGGGACCCCTGATCTAGTGGATCCCCATGCCGGGCTTCATTTTTGGTATGTCACATTTACTACGTATGCAGCAAATCTTGGCAGAAGAGGAGATGGTCTATTGCAACGCCCAGTGGGGGAAGAGAGCACTGCCTTGGCTGAGGTTGTGTCCCACTATGCTGCCACTTCCAAGTGCATCACTGTTCTTCCTTTAAGAAATAGGCATTCACTTATTTGTTTGCAAGGGAGGAAGCAAAAGGGCACACATGGGTATGTAACTGGTACTGAGGTAAATCTGGCCTCCTTCTAGAATTGCCAGATTCTAGATGGGACCTGGAGATCTCCTGGATTTGGATTTGGCTTCTACCATAGCCTTTTTGCCAGAATTCTAGAGTACCATTCTGACATCCCTAACATGATGACATCACTTATGGGTCACATCATGACGATATCACTTCCAGGTCACATCGAGGTCACATCAGAAGTGATGTAGACATGTTGCTGCAATGTTGACTGGGCCTCCTCTTTTTCTAGGTAAGCTACCACCACCAGCCAGCTGATTGGAGGCAGGGCAGTAGGGCGGTGGACCTCTGCCTCCACCAGGGGGGCTGGCAACCCTATCTTTGAAGGCCCTCCTTTCTGTGCCCCCACCTTCTGGGATTAGGCAGGTGGCAATCAGGGAAAGATGTCTTCTTTGTCCTGGGACCAAAGTTCTGGAACTCTCTTCCTAGAAAGCTTCATCTGTCCTCTTCTGTTGCCATTTTCTGCCAGTAGGTGAAGACATTTTTGTTTCGTTTAGCATCCCTTCAGTGATTCCTCCTTCCTGACCAATGTTTTAATTGCTGGTGTTTTTGTTGTTGTTGTGGTCTGTATTCTCACTATGTTTTTAGTTGTTTTAATTATGTGTTTTTGGATGGTTTTAAAGGTTTTAAAATGTGATTTTATTGTGTGTGTCTTACTTTGTCAGTCACCTTGCCGGGCCTTCTGAGGGAAGAAAGGCAAAGGATAAATTCTGCAAATTGTCTTAACTGTTTTAATGATGTGTATTTTGGAGGGGGGTTAATTTCAGTGGCTTTAAAATGCAGTGGGTATAAATAGTTAACTTGGTGGCTCTTGTGAGGACAGAAAGGAGGGATATAAATTTTATAAAATAAATATATAATAAACCTGGAATTGGTAAATTGAGCGCCCTCGCCAGAGGACCCCAGTGCCTGGATTGTGTTTGCTTCAAATGTGTTGTTTTGTGCCCCTATTACTTTGTCCTATACTATTAATTGAGAAATATTTGCATTGTTCCATCCCTTCACCTTCACATCATATCTTGAGTTCCATTTTGGTGTAGTGGTTAAGTGCATGGACTCTATTCTAGGAGAACTGGGTTTGATTCCCCTCTCCTCCACTTGCAGCTGCTGGATGACCTTGGGCAAGCCATAGGCTGTTCTTGAAAGAGCTCTCTCAGGACTTCCAGTTTCGGTGCTTTCCATGGTGGTCATTCTCTCCCGGACTGCCGGGAGACGATCGCCAGAACCCGTGGCAAGGAGGGTGTGTGATTGTCCGCATTCCCCATGGAGTCCTTGCGAAGGGCTCCAAGCAATGGGCTGCTAGAAGACTTCCCCTCTGGTGAACTGCCGGTGAGGGGGGAGCTATTCATGCCCCGACGGTCCTGCTACGGAGTTTCCAGATGGAACTAGAAGCGTACACCAGATCAAGCACCAGGTGATCAAGCGATTTGATACTTAAAGCAATTTGAAAACTGAGTTACCATTGAACTGTGAGTCAAGTTAAAGTGAGAACATCGAGGGGGGGGGCGAAAGCCGCCCCGTGGGAAGCAAGAGGGGAGGGGACTCTCCTCCGAGAAGATAAACATAAGCGAACTTTACTGTTTAAGCCGGGGGTGGGCTTTTGAAGTGAAAAAGACCAAAATAAAGGACTTTTAAGAACTTACCAAGCATATTAGAGAACTTTAGAGACTGTGATAACTTTTGTTGAAAGTAAACAATTCCTCAAAAATGGCACCTCCAATGAAGAAAGAAGAGAAAGAAAAGATAGCAAAAGCTAAGCTTGCCGAAGTGCCAGTCCAGCGAGTATTGTGCCCAGACAGGACACAACTGCAGACCTGCAAAGGATATGAAACAAAGCACTGCGCCCTCTGCTGGAACAGGTGATGGCAATAAATCGAAAACTAGACACACAGTGAGCACAAATTAATGAGACTGCCAATAGATCAAACTGAGCAGGAACTTAAAGAAGTTGACCCCAGCAACAAAAATCTACAAAAACAAATGCAGGAAATGGAGAAAAAGTGGCAAATAGATGATTCCCAACTACTACAGTTGCAAATTGAAAGTTGCAAATGTCCTATGATTCTAGGGGATTCTAGAGGAAAAAAGGGAGAATCTCATACAGATAATAAGCGAAGCCTTGGGGCAAATGGCAGATATAAAAGCAGAGATTTTTGCAAAGCAATATTGGTATGGTCTATAGATTGTACACAGAATTTATAAAACAAAATAATCTGCTGGGAGAAGTGATGGTGAGATTCTCCAAAAGAAGCATGAGAGATCAAACTCTCAAAGCGGCTAATGGAGTTACCCTGAAAATCAAAGGTAAAGAGATAAAGGTTTTAAAAGACATCCCATTTGAAATAAGGAGGAAAAGATGCAAACACAAAGACCTGGTCTCATTTTTACAAAAGAAACAAATTGTCTACAGATGGATTCTGCCTGAAGGGGTCATCTTTAAGTTCGTGAACGGAAAAGAGAAAATTGACACTGTGGAAAAGGCAAGAGAATTCTTGCATCTTCACAACTGTCCAGCAGATGTGGAAGAAGAAGAAGAAGAAGAAAAAGACAGTCCCAAGGAGGATGGCGGAGAGGGAGTGGAGTCATCTTCTGGTCAAGAATCAGACTCAAATTTGGGGGCTGCAGCCCCCCCCCCAAAGGCTATAAATTGAGGAAGAAAAAGGATAAAAAAATAAGTTGTTACCATAACTCTGAAGTTCTTTAAAAAAATGTTTAAATTATGTTTTCTTAGGGTCTTTATGAAGTCATAATGGATGATGATCTTAGTTAGGCTTGAAGTTTAATGGAAGGATGATGAACATATTCAATGGTTCTTTATGAGAATTTAATTAGATAAACATGTAACCCTATTAAAGCTATTTGTATGACACCCACTCTTGGGGTTTTAGAGGTTTCTTTCCTTTATCCCATAGTTTCTAGACCCTTCCCTAGTGTTTAGTTATAGAAAATGCAATAAAATATCCCCTTTGGGGGGCCAAAAAAAAAAAAAAAGAGAAAGAGCTCTCTCAGCCCCACCTATCTCATAGGGTGTCTGTTGTGGGGAGGGGAAGGGAAAGAAGTTTGTAAGTGTCAGACTCCTGCAGCAATCAGTTCCCAACAGCCTTCATTCAAAGAAGTAAATTTTTTGAGAATAAGAGAGTATGCAGATATCTTAACCATTTCGTGTTAGAACTAACATAAAACACGTGAAGCAAACAGTTATACATTGTTTAAGGAGACCCCCTGATGGCCCAGGGCCAATCAGAGGCCAGGTAGAAGCCCGCCAAAGTAATGGGTCACTTTTCCAAAGAGAAATACTATACCAGGCACTGACGGTCAGGCCTAGAGATAATGGAAACTGAGAAGACACAGCAGAAAAGAAACGTAACATTCCAGAGTCACCCCACTCCCATGGCAGCCAGGGCTCAAGAGAGGCCTAGGTGACAGTAAGCCATCCTGAGGCTGTGGTCACACACACTAAATAATCCACTTTCGATCCACTTCCACTGTGCTTTCCAAGTAGATTTTACTGTGTGAACTGGCAAGATGAAATTGGAAAGTGGATTGAAAGTGGATTATTTAGTATGTGTGACCACAGCCTGAGACTTCAGTGAAGGGCGGGGTATAAATCCAATCTCCTCCTCCTCCTCCTCCTCTTCTTCTTCTTCTTCTTTTTCTTCTTCCACTAAGGTGGTGGCAGCAGCGCGGGGGGGAGAGTAGAGCAATTTCTCTTGCCATACAGCCCACTCCCCAAAGCAGCTGATTTCTCCAGGGGAACTAAACTCTGTAGCTCGGAGATCTCCAGGTCCCACCTGAAAGTTGGCAACCCTAACCACCCTGGGATGCATTTTTCTTGCTACTGTCTCTGCCCAGTCCTCCCTAGGTGGCATCCCTGACTGCACTACATTAAAAAGTGAATGAGCTAAAACATAAAAGAAAAATTAAAAAAGCTAGCAAATTTATTTTGAAAATGGAAAGACTTTTTGGAGTTGTATAAATGTATTTTTATCTATTATATCCTATGTGCATAATGTAAAGGTGAAAATCTGGAAAATAAATTTCAAAAAAAAAAAAAGTGAATGAGTAGAGATATTGAAGTTTAACTGAATTTATCCTTCCAAAGTGTGAGAGGTAGGGCTTTATGAATAAGATAAACTGCAATGCATGCCTACCTCATCTAGAATCGTTTAGGTGTGATACCACTGAATAAGCTCAAAAGGGCTCCCTGACTCCTGTCACATCTTCATAGGCTCATTTGTTGCTGAAAGTGTCTCTTTGAGAGGCTTACATTTTCATGCCAATGATCTCCTCTTGAGATGGTGCTCTGCAGTCAGGTTACCAAGAAACAGGGCATTATCAACATAAAGAAGGTTTCTGGGTACAGAAGACTAAAACCTTGTGTTAAGAATCTGGCATTGTGTTATCTTCCCGCCCGCATTTTCCCACCCGCATCAAGCTACAAAATGGCCACTAGCCTTAAAGAAAGGACTAGATACCTTCCTATAGGATAGATCTATCAATAGCTGCTCAGCAGGAGAGCAAAATGGAGCCTCCAGTTGCTAGGAGATAACAGGCTGCTTGTGATTGTCTAAGAACTCTCTGTCTGCTCCCTTTTTTAGAAAAAGGATATTGTAGGAACCCAAAGTGGTGTCAGCTACGCTGCCATATTGTTTATTAGCCTAGAGTTCGCCTGTCTGACCTGTGTACGTGTTGGTGCCACATTCCTTCCCTCTCGCTTCTCCCCTTGTTATCTCTGACCTTGTACTCATGCCTGTGTAGTGTCTCCACTTTAATTAACCGTGAGACTAGTTTCGTTTCTCAGACATGGATCGGTTGGGTCATCGGTTACTCTATCTCTTTCCCGCCCGCGGGAAAAGGGGCGATTGGCTCACAGGTTGGGGAGGGCGGACCTCTTGAATCCCCTATATCATTGTATGCTTGTTCCTTGCTCGCCATTCCTAACAGTGACCATGTTATTGCAACCATAGTATTAACAATAAAGCAAAACCTTCTCGGAAGTGTGTGCTCAGTTGTTTAGGTGTGGTTCCTATGGATAACATCCATAGGACATGGCAGAACCATAGTTGGGGTTAGGCCAGAAGGCAAAGATTCAGAACGAGGATCAACAGGGCTAGGAGAGATTGCATCATCTTCACACCCAGGACCAGTTGATCAGATTAAAGCTGCCAATACAGCACAAGGCTCTTCGCTTTGGGACAGAATGTAAGCTGCAGAAGCAGCAGGGATGCCAGCCTCCAGCTGGGACCTGGGGATCCCCTGGAACTGTAGCTCATCTCTAGACTACAGAGATCAGTTCTCCTGGAGAAAACAGATGCTATGGAGGGTGGACTCTATGACCCTGTGCCCCACTGAGGTCCCTGGCTCCACCCCCAAAATCTCCAGCAGTTTCCGAACATGGATTTGGAAAGCTGACCCCCCCATCCCCCAACAGGGGCCAGGAAGGACCTGGCAACCCTATGCAGCAGCCATTTTGTGACTAGCTCCGCCTGCTAAAGCAGCCATTTTTGTGGTTGCGTCTACCATGCTGTGGCAGAAGTCAAAAGGTGCCTGCAGGCTCAAAAAGGTTTGGGACTCCTGTTCTAAAGCATCAAGCTGTGACAATCAGCCATTTCCATTACAGGGCCAGGTAAACTGCGCCAGTGACTGGAAAAAAGCCCACAGAAAAAAATCCACGGTCATAAATGCTCACAGGAAAAAAGCCCATGTGGAAAATGCCCACCTGGAAATAAGCCCACATGAATGGTTATCCACCATTATAAATATCTAGGGCGCTTTACATGGTATTTTCCCATGTGGGCTTCTTTCCGTGTGGGCTTTTTCCTGTATGGGCTTTTCCCCATGTGGGCTTATTTCCATGTGGGCATTTTTCCACGTGGGCTTTTTTCCTGTGAGCATTTATGACCGTGGTTTTTTTCCTGTGGACTTTTTTCCTAGAACCAGCTGCGCCACATTGGACTAAACTTTCTCAGTTGCCAGAGAAGAAGCACATAGACCCTGGGGCCGTGATCAGATCATTAGAGAGGCCTGCTTATTGCCCAGCACTGACTTGTTCAAAGTCCATCCCCTCTTTGTGCTTATATGGTTTGATGTATCATTTAAACGACTGACACTGGATGTAGCCCTTGAAGTCCAGCTGAGATCACAAATGATTGCTTGGGTACTCTGTCCGTGTGGCATTAAGTTCTATGACAATAAAAATGTTACCAACTACAAGAAAATAAGGGAAACGGCTAATTGGAAAATCTCCAGTTGTTATTACTCACAAAAACTTATACTGTGGGGAAGTGTGTCAGTCTTCAAGGCGCTTCTGGACTCAGACCTTGTTCTGCCTTAAAACTGGTTCCCATGTTGGGAGACAGACCGGGTGTCCTGCTTCAGCGCTCTCCCTCTGCTGGCCACTCACCTGCTGAGGGCCAGATGGGGCATTTTTAAAAAGGGCATTGTGCCAGCAATGTGACATCGGCACAACACTCCAGGATTTGGATAAAGCTCTGTGGTTTCAATAAAAAGTTTTCTCCAAATCCCAAAGTGTCAAGCTGACATCATGCTGGCAACAAGATGTCACTTCTGGGAGTGATGCTGCACCGCTGGCGCAAGGTCATTCCCTTTTGCCCCACCTACCCACTCCTGCTGGCCGTTGCCTGGCTACCCTAGGTCCACGGATTCTCCTCATCCTCCATCCTTTCACTTTCATTTCTAAGGACAGACCCAGAGTTCTTTTGTCTCTCCTCCCTGGGAAGCTTTTTATCCCCCATCTGAGGATAAATCTATAATTAGAACACCTCTTATGATCCTAGACACTCCTGACTGAACAGGAGTTAAGGCTCTCTAATTTGAACAAACCTATAAAAAGCCCTTGGTATTCCAAAGGCTGAGTAGCAGACACAAGTTGTGGTTTAATGTCTCCACCTCAGCTTTCCCTTACGGGAATTATTCCTGCCCGCAAATGGCGCATGGGAGCAAAAGGCTTGCTTTTGGATGCAATAGATGCTTAAAAAAA
>NW_015171564.1:19344-33148 GCF_001447785.1 Gekko japonicus | reverse complement strand
GTGTTGATTCTTTTTCAAGCTCAAGAGCAACTGACTGTAGTGGGCGAGAGAGACTACATCACTCTTGTTTTGGTCCATCTACGCTGGCTCCCAGTTTGTTTCTGGGGCCAATTCAAGGTCTGGTGCTGACCTTGGAAGCTCTGTATGGCTCGGGACCAGCAGGCCTCCTCCCAGGTGAGCCTACCTGGCCACTGAAGTTGTCTTCTGAGGCCCTGCTTCGGGGGGGGCTGCCCTCGTGGGTCGGATGGACAGCAGCCTGCGAGAGGGCCTTCTTGGTCATCGCACCAAAACTGTGGAACTTCCTCCAAAGGGAGAATTGTTTGTCCTCTTCTATCACTGTTGTTTGTTTCCTTTCCTCAGTGACCTCTCCATCCTGCCCTTTGTTCTAACTGCTATTTCTGCATTTTATATGTAAAGTTCTCCTGTTCTTTTCCCATTACTTGTTTGATTTTTCCAGGAAGAAGAAGAGATCGGATTTAGACCTTGCTCTTCACTCAGAGAGGCTTACAATCTCCTGCCCTTCCTCTCCCCACAACAGACACCCTGTGAGGTAGATGGGGCTGAGAGAGCTCTGAGAGGAGTGGGAATCACCTAAGGGCACCCAGCTGACTACATGTGGAGGAGTGGGAAATCAAACCCGGTTCTCCCAGATTAGAGTGCATGCTCCTAACCGCTACACCAAACAGGAGTTGATTTGGTATGGCTTTTTTCTTTTGTTATGGACTAGGACAACAAAAGGAAAAAATCATAACAGATCACCCCCAGGAAAAATCCAGGGCGTGATGGGGAAAACCAGGAAAATTGCAAATTGCTATGGAGGTAGCCCCTGGAGCCACCATTAAAACTACATGTACAATGGACAGCAATTGCACCACAGTGATGGAACCCTCAAAGTGGTTATGACAGACCCCTTCTGCTTCCTCCCCTCAGGGCTAGATTTTTCCTCCATTTCTCTGGTCCTTCACTGGGTGATCTACTTGCACCAGTGGCAGATTTGAAAACGAAATATTTTCAAAGCGAAATGGATGTGGTCTATAGATCATATTCGGAATATATTAAGAAAAATAATCTGCCTGGAGAATAGTGGTTAGATTCTCAAAAAGACATGTGAGGGACCAAATCTTGAAAACAACATCAGGAATACCCCTGAAACTCAACGGTAGCACCATACAGATACTAAAAGACATTCCATTTGAAATCAGAAAGAAGAGGAAGAAATTCGAAGACTTGGCATTGTTTTTACAAACAAACAACATACAGTACAAATGGTTGGTTCCTGAAGGCCTACTCTTCAGAATAAATGGGAAAAAAAAGGAATAATTGACTCTGTTAAGAAAGCAAATGAGTTCTTGAATCAGCAACTGGGAAGGTCCGGAGAAGACGACAAAGATGAAGACCAGGATAAAGAAAGCGGTGAAAACTCTTACTCAACTACCAAGGAGGACCCTGATTCGGAGTTGGGGGCTGCGGCCCCCAAAAGAGACTATAATTTCAGGAAAAGAAATCATAAGAAATGAGATGCAGAGGAACTCTGAATTCCACCTTTAAGAAGCTACATTTAAGTTTGATGCTTTTGTGATTGTCTTAAACAGTAATTGATATCGGGTTTTGGGGAATATTGACTAGATTTAAACATTCAAGCTCATTGTATTATTAATAGATTAGATTAAGCAATTTATAAGCTTATGTAATGATCTTCACTACTTGGGTTTTTAGTGGTTAACTTTTCTTTCTCATGTAGATATTAGAGTCCCTTCCCTATTTTCTTTGTAGTTTATAGACAAGCAATAAAAAATCCACTTCGGGGGGGCCAAAAATCCCCCAAAACAACTGCCAATGTTCCACATCTACAAAACGGTGCTCTTCAATGGGTCTTTGAACTCTCTCTCTTTTTTTAAAATAAAAGTGATTCTCAAGAAGCTGCTATTTAAAAAAAACATAAAATGTGCCAGAACAGATCTGGGAAGGAAGGCGGGCATTACCAACAGGCTCCAAGCTGGGTTCCCATTGGGCCCCTTCTGATGGGTGACCTCCAATCAATTTCAGACCTCGCCCACCTATGATCAGCTGATTTACAGGTGGAAACTGAGGCCAAAAGAGGGAGGGTGCATGTTATGTATTGGGTTATACAGATGGCCTGAATGGCAGAATGAGCCTGAGCTTCAGTCACAAGCTCCATAGACTCTCAGTATCTGAGAATCAACAGCCTGATTGGCTGCGGCTGTGCAATGGACCAATCAGGGAAGACTATGGCTTTCGGTGGGTACAAACCCTATTGGTCCTAAGCACTCACTTATGATTGGACCTTACTGTTCTAGGGGTGTGGTTTAGCCATTTCCAAACTGTATATAAGTTGGGGTTGTTCTCTGTGTTCTGTGTTGTTATGTGTTCTGTTCTAATAAATTGAATTCCTGATCTTGAGTTAGAACAGTGCCCAATTTTTGGGGAGGGGGGAATTAAACAGAAAAATAAGGCCTAGCCTATAAACAGGAAGTTCTGACCATAGAATTCCTGATGATTCCTAGAGCTACCTGGAAGTGACAAAGGTAGCTGTAGCAATTGCCAGAACCTCTATGGTAAGATTACTTCTGGGTGGTTCTAGGAATCACCAGGAGCTCTGTGTTCAGGACTTCTGGTAAGCAGCCAAAGGCTTGTTTTTTTTTTTTCTTTTTAATTTTTCTCCTGGGACTTTGCCCCCCCCCCCCACACACAGCCCACCTGCCAATTGCCAATGAACTCCCTAGCTCCCAGTGACCTCCCTTTCACACACCCCTTTTTTGTGTGTGGAAATCTGATGCAGCCCTGATCTATGTCATGCAATAAAACCTTCTATAGAAATGCATTTAAGTGCAACCCTCTCCAGGTCTCTGGATCCTGTGCTCCTTTTGGGAAGGGAGGTCACATGACTAAATGGGCCATTGGATTTGATGGGCCTTTGGTCTGATCCAGCATAGCTCTTATGTTTTTATGAATGTCATGTAAAAGAGCTCCCTGCATGTAGAAAATTAGTCTAGCCTCTCCCCTGACATGCTAGATTTTTTTTTGCACGAGAGAGCATTCAGTCATGATATCTCCATCAGCAATCTGAAATGGAATTGTCCAGGAATAATTTCATCCCATAATGCTTTGTCTGAGTAGAGCCCTTCCTGTATGCCCTGACCTGGAAGACCCAGGCTAGCTCACCCTCATCGGATCCCTGAAGCTAGCTGAGTCAGCTCCGGTTCGTATTTGGATGGGAGAGGAGCAAGGAAGTCCAGGGTTGCTACGCAGAGGCAGGCAGTGGCAAACTAGGGTTGCCAACCTCCAGGTGGTTGTATCAAAACACAAGCACTCCATGTATAACTTACGAACAGAAGTAGAAAGAATATATTATCCAAAGCAATTTTAACAATTCTTAACAGTTCAACACTCATATGATTTCTGAAGGGTTAGGATCCAATAGTACTTAATACAAAAGACAAAAGCCAAGTAAAGTTCACTAAACTTTTGTATCAGACGCTTCAGGAGAGCAAAAGTTCCACAGGAAAACCAAAGTTCCAGGTGGTAGCTGGAGATCCCCTGGGATTACAACTGATCTCCAGGTGAAAGAGATCCGTTCACCTGGAGAAGATGGCCGCTTTGGAAGCTGGACGGTGCGGCATTATACTCCGCTGAGGTCTCTCCCCTCCCCCAAACCCCTACTTCCTCAGGCTCCACCCCCAAAATCTCTAGGTGTTTCTCAACATGGAGCTGGCAACCCTATGAAAACCCTACAGGGTCAGCCCCACAAGTGCTTTCCACACCACCACCTCTTGTATAATAATAATTAAAAAAAAACCACGACAGTTTCAGGACGGGCCTTATTTGATGTGACACTCAGTGCTGAAGTAAAAGAAGCAGGGGTCACTTCATAGAAAAAGAAGTGCAGGAGCTCATTGGAATAACTTATTAGCATAACTTATTTGCATATGCCACACCCCCTGACATCACCAGCAGTGTGTCAGAAGGCAACACCCACCGCTCAGGCTTCACTGGACTGTTCTGGATTGCTAACTATGGGGGGGGGGGAGGATGTACAGATCTTCCCTTACAGAGGAGGGAGCGCTTGTACCTGAATCAAACTTGGTCTTAAAGGTGCCACTGGACTGTTTTGGACCAGGGGGCTGGGGGGAGCTCTGCAACTTACCTGGCTGCTTCTTGCTCTGACTGAGGGCTGCTGGGAGCAGGGGGTGGGGCTTGTTGCATGTGCCCGCCCCCTGGGCTCTTTACTGCTGGAGCTCCACTCCTGTGGGCTCCTGCAGGAAATGACCCCTGACAAGAAGCCAAGAAGAAGCACAACTACTCCTGACCGTTTTGGCGTGTGCACTAAATTCCTCTTCCTGGCAGCTATGCAGGCCTGCTGTGATCGCTGATTACTAATGAAATGTTCACTTAGTTCCATGAAACGGGGACTGTTAGTCATCACAAAGACATTGCCAGGATAAAGATTCATCATGGTTCTCTGTCATCTCAGAAAAGCAGTAATTAAGAAGAATCTGTACGTCTTATTTTCTTCAGAAGCTGGCTGAATCTTGCATCAAGTAAGGAACATTTGCTTTTATCAGTGATCATCATAACAGAAAAGACACAAAAACAATACGGAGACTAGTGTGCCACAAAGCTCAGCAGTTTTATTGTGGTGTAACTTTTTTGTGGGCAGGTGGTGGTGGGAATTGCCGTCAAGTTGCAACTGACTTATGTCAACCCCCTTGGGATTTCCAAGGCAAGAGACATTCAGAGGTGATTTGCCATTGTCTGCCTCAGCAGCACAACCCTGGTATTCCTCGGAGGTCTCCCATCCAAATACTAGCCAAGGTCAACCCTGCTTAGCTTCCAAGATATGCCAAGAATGGGCTAGCCTGGGCTATTCAGGTCAGGGTTTTTGTGAACTGGAGGCTGCTTTTCAAGACAGAGTGCTATTTTCAAGTGGCAGGGATAGGTAGCTAAGGCTGCCAGACCCCCCCCCCACAGTCCCTCGCTGACAGACTCAACCTCCCAGCCACCAATCAGCTGGCCAGCAGGGGGAACTTACCTTAAAAAAGAGGGAGGTTCCGCAGAGGCGCAGCAAGGTGCCTACATCATTGCCCGCATGACCTGGAAGTAATGTCATCAGTACCAGGACATTGAAGCAACACTCTGGTATTTGGGCAAAGACTATGGTAGAAGCCAAATTTACCATAGAGTTTTTGCCAAATACCAGGACATCACCCCAACATCGTGGAAGTGATGGCATCATTTTCGGGTCCTGTGGACAGTGACATAGGCACATTGCGGCATGTCAGAAGAGACTCCTTCCTGCTCCTGGTAATCCCCCCCCATCCCCTCCCTGTTCCCTGGAGGGACCAGGCAACCCTAGAGGTAGCTGAATGAGATAAAATAATTGTGATTTGAGGGCCAAAAGGCCATGGAATACAAGAGCTAGTGGAGGTCAGACTTAGACATTCAGTACAAAATTCAGATGTATACAACACTGTACATAAAAGGGTCCATGTATACTAATACATGGTTTGGTGTAGTGGTTAAAAGGCCAGTTTGGTGTAGTGGTTAAGTGTGCGGACTCTAATCTGGGGGAACCGGGTTTGGTTCCCCACTCCTTCACTAGCACCTGCTGATGTGACCTTGGGTCAGTCACAAGCTCTGGCATAGCTGTTCCTGAAAAAGAGCAGTTTCTCTCAGAGCGCTCTCAGCCCCACCTACCTCACAGGGAGTCTGCTGTGGGGAGGGGAGGGGAAAGGAGTTTGTAAGCCACTCTTGAGACTCCGAGTGAAGGGCGGGGTATAAATCCAATCTCCTCCTCTTCTTCTTCTTCCTTCTTCTTCTTTCTTCCTTCTTCCTCTTCTTCTTCCTCTTCCTCTTCTAATATATCTGGCAAAGAAGCACAATCTTTTATGGTTCGGACAGAATCAGTTCCAATCCATGTAAGCTCATGCCACACACACACACACACACATGCCAGGTGCTACAAGGCTTTTGTTTTGATTTGTTTCTGCTAGGACAGGAGCCCCCGGCATGGTGCCCATGGGTGCCCTGGTACCCACTGACACCTTTCCTGGGACCCACCAAGTGTTCTTAGAAAGTGGGTGGGGTCAGGTAGGGCTTTTGCCTATCAGGGCTCCTGATTGACCAATGGAGATCTGGTTGACGATGCAGATTTTTAAAACATTGCTCTGGCCAACAGTATGTTCATTTAAAAATGGCATCCTGCCAAGCAGAGCTCCTGCCTGAAGTGGTTGCTATCAGATTGATGCTGAACCTCACTACTTGACATTTTGGGTTGGCTCTGCCTCCTGAGGCAGCCATTTTGTGGTTGCGCCCACCAGCCCCCATCAGAACTGCAAAGGTGCCCACAGGCTGGAAATAGTTGGGGACCCCCTACTCTATGACATACCATAGACTCTAGGTGAAAGCCCTCCATGAATTTCCCCCTCCACAGGCTCTGCCTCCAAATCTCCAGGAATTTCCCAGGCTGGAGTTGGAAACCTTAAGCTGAGCTTGTCCTGAGGGCGAACCTCCCCAAGGCTGGCCTCCGCCACTCAGGACTTGGGAACCACCGACCACCCCAGCCCCGACCTCAGTAGCACTTACTGAGGCCCGGAGCCGACCACCTGCACCGACACCATCATCCACGGGACCCGATGAGACGCCTCCGAGGTGCCCGGGCTGCGCTGCCAGGGGCGGAGGTCTGGCTGCAGAGGGAGATGTCCCGGAAAGGGGGGAGGGCACGCCCTCAGCCCCGAGCTGCCTGGAGGGGGAGAGATGCAGGGCAAACACAGCTGCTGGGGCTGGAGAGAGGGAGCTGGAAGGAGACCGCACCCCCAGCTCAGCGTCCTAGCCTAAGAAGGGAGGGCGGAGCCGGAGTGGTGGGTGGAGGGTGGAACCTCGGGCGGATCAGGTGTCACGGGGCAGGAATAAAAAGGGGAACAGGAACAGAGGCTGAGGAGGATGAGAAGGCACTGGCGGCACTAAGGGCGGGAGAGAGAGACGGAGCGGCCTGAATACGCCAAGGGAGAGCGGAGGGTGGTGACGTAACCTCCTCCCCTCCCGACTGCCTGAGGCCTCTGGGGTTCCCCTCTTCCACTCCCCGGGTGGCAGGTCACGGTGGCTTATAGGCCGGAGCAGCAGGGGACCAGTGACAGCGACGAGGGGTCGTCCAGCTCATGTGACAAGCTGAAGCAGCAAAGAAGAAAAGCCAAGTGCTGCTGTTTAACCTCAATCTGGGGTCTGAGTGGGACCCTCGGCCAAGAGTTTTCTGCTCCCTGCCAGGTCCTCCTGTGAGTCTCCTGCAGGTGACATTTATTGAAGGAGACCTTCGGATATCAGCTCGAGGAGCAAACCCTGCATTCACCAGGCACAGCAGCAAATAAGCAGATAGATTGCCCACAAAATATGCTAGGAACATACCTGCCATTTCTCCTTGATTGAATGTATCCCAAAATGGGCACAATCTGCATAAATATACTGTAACTGTCAAAGGGTAAAGTATAGAGTAACACAAATAACACAGACTCACACAAACCTAATTAATATTGGTGATTTATCTGCATCTGTAAATAAAACACAAAGTCCTTCATTCTGCAGTGAGGCAATTGTGGGATGTGGAGCAGGCAAGATTTTTTTGTTGTAGATCCCCCCCCCCCCTTTCATTTCAGGTTGTTGATGATATTTGTTTCCTTTCCTTTTGTTATTTTCAACCTCTTTTCATCAAATCACATTCCGGGATGTCTTTTCTGTCTCCACATCCGAACTGCATTGCTGCAGCGTGGGCAGGAGTCATTGCCCTATGATTGGACTGAAATCAGAAACGGTTGTCTAACAACGGTCTGGAAATAAATAGGAATGCTGGATCTTGTTGATGCGCTCAGGACCGTTAAATTACATTATATCAATCTGCATAAACAGCCAATTCTTACTTTCAGAGGGTAGCCACATTGGTCGGCAGTAGAGCAATTGGATTTCAAGGCCAGGGACATCTGAGAGACCAACAAGATTTGGGGAGGGGGGGCTTCCGGTTTATGGCAACACGTTGAGCAGACTCATCTCCCGGACCTCCCAAGGATGAAATCTGCGCACCAGCAGAAAGGGGCGGGCGACGTCTCGCTAACCCCCGGAGCCTGGTTGAAAGGCTTCTAGCCATGGGACTTTTGAGAGGTGGCCTCTTCGCCAGCGCGATGCTGGGGAATCAAGGCGCTTCTCTGTCCTGATGGTCCTCCTGCTTTGTGTTCGTATGGAACTAGTGACGCTGACCAGGACAAGCGCTGGAGATCGAGCGGTCTAAACGGAGCTACAGCGAGGTCGCAAGACCGACTATGAACTGTGAGTCGGATTATAGCGTAATTGACATTTTAAAAAGAAAGCTCCCACCCCATGGACTAGAAAAGAAAGCGAGCGGGGGAAGGGCCCCTCCCATGTGCACGAATTTAAATGTGAGACCCGAGGGGGAAACGGAAGTAAAAATGCTGAAATCTGTTGGGAGAGACTTACCAGGGCGTAGATGAGCATTTGAGCATATATTCAGAGACTTTAGCAAATCTTCGGAAAGTAAACAATCAATAAAGATGGCGGGGAAGAGGACTGAGAAAGAAAAACTTTCAAAAACAAAAGTAGTTGGGAGCCCTCGCCCAGAAAAAACCACCGAGTTGGCTAAAACGGTGGCAGAATCCCTGCGCCCCCTGCTGGACCAGATGACTAATCTCAAGAAACAGCTGTCAATGATGAACCAAAGCATCACTACTCAGAAGCTTCAATTGAATGAGACTCTTAAAATCACGGAGCAAACAGCTGAGAAAGTGAAAGAAGTTGACTCCAGTACTCAAAAGGTGAAGAAAAAGGTGCAAAAACTGGAAAAGAAGCAAGTCTCTACAGAAGAACAACTTTTACAGCTACAAATGGAGAAGGCAAACCTGGTCCTTCGATTCCAAGGTGTCTCAGAATCCAAAGGTGAGAATCTGAAGCAAGCAAATCAGCATTAGCCCCAGTGACAGATTTGAAGGCGGAGTATCTTATGAGCGAGATGGATGTGGCCTACAGATCTTAGTCCATATACATAAAGAAGAAGAATCTGCCAGGGGAAATAGTAATGAGATTCTCGAAGAGGCATGTGAGGGATTCTATCCTGAGAGCGACTGTGGGGTCACCTTTGAAAATTGGGGACAATACTATCAGGATCCTGAAAGACATCCCATTTAAAATGAGACAAAGGAGAAAGAAATATAAAGACTTAATTATTTTTCTTCAAACAAATGCAATTGGCTACAGGTGGTTATTTCCAGAGGGCGTAACCTTCAAACTTCAGGACAAAAAAGAAAAGATTGACTCTGTTTCCAAAGCAGTTGGGCGAGCCAGAGGAGGTGGATAAAGAGGAGAAGGACAGTAAGTCCAGTGGCGAGCTGGACTCGGGGTCTTCCGGAGAGAACTCTCTTTCTGAAAAAGGGGCGGCTGCCCCTAAAAGTCCATATAAACTGTGGAAAAGACAAGAAAAGAAAAAATGAAGGCTGAAGGACTCTGAATTGTGCCTTTGAAAATATGGTTTTTAACAATGGGATGCTCTGGGGTTTCTCTCTAACAGTTAAATCTAAGTTTTAAAAGATATTTTAGCATGTCTGACTAAGTTCAAAAGATATTAGCGATTCAAGGAAAGATTTTGTATTTAAGCTGTTTTAATGATCTCCTACTCTTAGGGTTTTAGTTAGTAGTGGTTATCTTTTCTTTATCCTTAATTGTAGCTCCCTTTCCTTATTTTCTTTGTATTTTGTAGTCCAATTAAAAAAGCAATAAAAAATCCCCTCCGGGGGGGCAAAAAAAGATTTTTTTTTTGGGGGGGGGTGTGAGCTTCTGAGAGTCAAAGCTCCTTTCATCAGATACTAGTTGGAATGGAGATCCCTTTGTCCTTTTATCCAACTTGTATCTAATGAATGGTACTTAGATTCTCAAAAGCTTATACCCCAAAAATCTTGTTGGTCTCTCAGGTGGCACTGCATTAAAATCTAGCCAGTTCTTAACATCTCATCCCACTTCCTGGTCTTTTTCACACTTTAGCGTTTTCTAGAAGCAGGATTCATGTTGGGCCATGCAAATAAGGGCCAATATAGAAGGAATGGCCAAAATGGAAGGAAGAGGACCTCCAGGAAACCAAAAGACTGGGGCAAAGCCAGGACCATCCGTAACATCAAAAAGGTAGAAATTATCAAATGGAAATAATCTGGAGTGTATAAATCCCAGAAAGAAGGAAATGATGAACTATGAAGCAAAACTAAAGTGTAACTTTATCAGATCTATTTGCACCCCTTTGGAACTCGGAAGCTAAGCAGGGCCGATCCTGGTTAATTCTTGGATGAGAGACCACCAAGGAAGCCTGGGACAGCTATGCAGATGCAGGCATCGCAAGGTACCTCCTTTTGTCTCTTGCCTTGAAAACCCCACAAGTTGGCGGCAACTTGATGGTGCTTTCCACCACCACTTGTAATAGAGTAACATGGATCTACAATTTACATGAACATGCACAATGAAATGTGCAGGATAATATGATGAGATCCAGGTTAAAAACTTGTTTTGATGTCCTTCTGATAGCTTGCTCACACTGAATGAAGAATAAAGACTATGTCCATACAATTATAAAGTGGAAACAAGCAGTAACCAAGCAGTGTAGTGGTTAGGATTGCAGACTCTAATCTGGGAGAACCGGGTTTGATGCCCCACTCCTCCACTCGCAGCTGCTGGATGACCTTGGGCAAGCCATAGTTCTGGCACAGCTGTTCTTGAAAGGGCAGTTTCTGTCAGAGCTCTCTCAGTCCCGCCTACCTCACAGGGTGTCTGTTGTGAGGAGGGGAAGGGAAAGGAGTTTGTAAGCCGCTCTGAGACTCTGATTGAAGAGCAGGGTATAAATTCAGTCTCCTCCTCCAGTCCTCTTCTTCTTTTTGATAGTCTATGCAGGTGTGACAAACATAACAGAAGTCATAATAGTACTAGACTGAACTGAGCATATTAGACCATAAGAAGAGCCCTGCTGGATCAGACCAGTAGTCCATCTCGTCCCACATCTTGTCTCAAACAATGGCCAGCCAGTTCTGGAGGGCTAAAGACAGGGCACAGAGGCTGAGGCCTTCCCCTGATGTTGCCTCCTGGCAATGGGATTCAGAGGATTAGTGCCTCTGAACGTGGAGGTTCCTAGCACAATGCCCCTGATCTCATGACACCATGTCTCGTTTTCACTGGAAATGAAGTTATGCAAAAAAGCAGCGCTGCTGGAGTGGAGCCTGAGGAAGGCGGGGTTTGGGGAGGGGAGGGGAGGGACTTCAATGGGGGCGCAAGGGCCACAGAGTCCACCTTCCAAAGCGGCCATTTTCTCCAGGGAGGGGAGGGGAGGGACTTCAATGGGGGCGCAAGGGCCACAGAGTCCACCTTCCAAAGCGGCCATTTTCTCCAGGGGAACTGATCTCTGTCGCCTGGAGGTCACTTGCAACCCCAGGAGATCTCCAGCTACCACCTGGAGGTTGGCAAGTCTACTGAAGATCCCTTTTTTTAACTGGAGGTGCTGGGAATGGAAATACGGGGATTTCCAAGCTTGTGCTTCACCATTGAACTATGGATGTCAAAGAGTTCTTCTCTTAGGCCTCCTATCATTACCTTTACCTTGAAAATGGGAAAACATGTTCTTGGTTTGGCAGAGGGGCAGGTTTTCTTTCTTATCAGGAAAAGACCTCAGTAATTGCTTTTTAGCTTGCCCCATAAACATCTTCTTTAAAAAAAATGTTCTCTCTTTTATAGCTTTAATTATTTACTATTTATTTACTGCCTCTCTCCCCCCCCCCCACATACAACTCTTGCAATGTGAAGTGTTCAGAATAATTTCATGACCGAGCTTGCAGTGAACTACACAGCATCCTGGAATATGCTCTGAGGGGAAAGTCCCTGGCTCATGCAGATAGTCTCTGTATGGGGAAAAAAAGATTGCTTTTTTCCAGAAGGGCAAGTGGAGAATCGGACGCTTAGTATTTTATCTGCAAAAGAACATGCGCTTAATCCACTCCTAATGCATGTTGATTTGGGAATGACTGGAAAATATAAATTCTCTGAAGAACTCCCCTAAGAGCCCTTAGCAACCTTATTATACTTCAAGGGCTGATTCATAATCCAAAACAACATTTTTTTTTCATCCTTTCAGGGAAAATGTTTCATTTTAAGTAGTGCATAAGCAGTCCACTCCCTCTGAGAAATACTTACCTGTCAAAGGGCTATCTCAAAAGCCCTTTTGATTAAAGCATACCATCTATGCTACCCAAACTGGTAAGGAAAGGCCAAACTTTGCAGTAAAATCATACCTTAGAAAACTCACAAATACACAAAGAGCCGGTTTGGACAAGAATCCATGTATCCCAATATCTTGCGTTCCACAGAGGGCAGCTAAAAAATCTTCTGAAAGCTGATACACAAACCCGAAAGCCCCCCGAATCTGACTTTCTGCCTCTGTGCATGATGAGTCTGTTCAGATTTTAAGGCTAATGGGTCATTCAGAGGCAGCTAGCTAGAGGCCCATTTTAGGGGGAGGCCTGCAACATTTCAGCTAATTACTGTGCTGTGCGGAAATCGTCTGCGTGCCATTTTCCACATACTTTCCGAATCTGTTGTGTGTGTGGTTCTTCCATAGTGGAATGTATCCAGCCGTTGGAACCTCCCCCTCCCCCTATAAGAGCTGGAGCCCACAAGCGGAGAGGGCCTGACTCAGCGCGGCCCAAATTTGACTGGGCTGGGGAGGGAGAGTTAGCCAGATGCTCAGTGGGGTGGAAGGCCAAGCGGGAGGAAAAGTCAGGACTTTCCCCTCCCCCTGGGACCAACGGCAAAGCTACAATGTGGCCGGAGGTGGGCGGTTGCGGGGGAATGGGCCAGCGGCTTGCCTCCCGCTCCTCATCGTTTGTCCAGCCATGGAATGGCCTGCTCACCCATCCCAGAAAGCAATAATGTATAGTGGGGGAAAGGTATATCGTATAATAATGATATCGTATAATGTGACATTGTTGGCGAAGTGCTAAGTATTCTGTGCCGTATTTCTCGTCCCGACTTTTGGCGGTTAGGCCGGATCCGCTTATGGAAATTGGCCTGCGTGCCATTTTCATGGATATGGGGACCCCTCAAGGGGTATTGGCATGAGGGCTGATGGGAGCAAGTCTGCTCATGGACTACCAGTGATTGCCCTCACGACAAGATGGCAGGAGGGACCATGAAGGGGCATCAGTCAGTCAGTCAGTCAGTCAGTTTATTATTACAGTCTTTGACCAGTACATAACAATTTAAAAGACAAATAGAAAAAATCCCGATACTATTCTAGCTGGTTATGAGCCAGTAAAAACCTTAGTAACCTAAAAGCTTATAAGTTATATAAAATATAAAGGAAAAAGTAAAACTACTGTTCAAACCTTTTAAGCCATTTAAAAAGTCAGTTTAAAACAATTTTTGATAAAAGTAGAGATATAGTCTATTTGCCTCACTTTTTGCATTCCTTATATACCTGGGCGCTGAGCCTAGCCACCTGTGATGTATGATGATTCCTATCCGACAACAGGTATTCTAATTTAATTTTGTTTGACCTTCCTGGGAACCTTTCCAGCAGTGGGCCGATAATTTTCTTTCGGCTTGCCATATGGAAAGAGCAATTTTAAAAATATATGCTCCAGAGGGTCTATTTCAGTCCGGGAACAAGTGCAGAGCCTGAGCGTATAAGGGATCCCTGTGTACCGTCCCTCTATTACTGAGGACGGCTAGGCCATGCTCCTTGCAACCACTAAGGTGCAGT
>NW_015171564.1:16590-18956 GCF_001447785.1 Gekko japonicus | reverse complement strand
TGGCTCTAGCCCACATGCAACAAGTCACGTAGGCAATGGAGAAGCTGGAGTTTGGGTCATGTGACTGCAGGTGTGGTCTCCAAACTTCTAGCCTATCCCCACACGCAGCCATGCCAACCAAAAATTGGGCACATCCCCTGTCCGCTCGTGATTGGCTGATGGCCACAGCTGATCATGAATGGAATTGGAGTATAATTGATTGATTCCTATGAGAGGGAGCGCTCAGCTCTTAGCTCTCCCTTCTTGTCATTGTCTGTTTATTGCACCTGGAAATGCTGTTTCTTGGAAGACAAGGAACTGCTTTGTGAATTGGAGCACATGGGTGCAAGGATGGGATTTCTCTTCAAAATCCCTTGGTGCCTAATTGGACTGTATACCTTGGACACTCTTGGAATATGGACACTTCACTGGTAACTATGAATATCTTTAATGTGTTGTTAAGGCGCAGAGCCATTTTTCTTGTTTTCAGTATTCTCTTATATAGTTTTGCTATGCTCTATACTGAGTAAAAAATTTTCTTATTTCTAATGGGTCTCTGATGTTGTAACTTGCATTCCAAGCCTAGATCTTGTAGCCTGACGCTCCCCACACATGCTACCTTGGTAAGAGTGTGCATCTCTATTTTGAGTTGCTAATGTGTTTTGTCCCAGATGCCAACTAAGGGTTTGGAATCTCTCCCTTAGGAAAGGCAGGGACTAGTGAAAAGAGGTTCTGGTCGCACGTTGTTCTGAAACCCTGAGGGGGTATAGACCATCTCGTGGTTTGTTGTTTAATGTACTGCAAAGTACAGGATTCCCTCCCATTCCTGGAGTGGTTTGGGTGGGCAAAATCCTTTACAGGGTGGTTCTTCTACAGTGGATTGTATCCAGCCGGTGGAACCTCCCCCTCCCCCATAAGAGCCCACAATGAATGCCATGTTATGTCATTTCCACACTGCTTAAAGCGTCATGTGAATTCTTATGTGATGCTTCAGTTCATGCTGTTTGGTTCCAGACTTCTAAAATCTTGATACATTAGTTATTGAATGTCCCCATGTTCTCGGTTGTCCTGACTCACTCTGTGTAACCTGCCTTCAGCCCCAGTGAGAATGGCAGGCTATAAATAGATACATAAATAGATAAAGACAATTAAAATGTATCTTTGGTGACAAACAAGAAGTTTCTTCTTTGTTGTGTATCCATCGGGAGTGTACATGGGCTTGGGCTCGCACGTGGTCAGGCGTACAAGCGCAGCTTCAGGTTCCAACACAATAGTGGGCGAGGATCCTAGGATGGATCTATTGGCCACCTTGGATCCAGCTATGGAGATTAGTCACCTTGTAAATAGTCTATCATGGGTGGTGGTGTGGGGGGTGTTTGGGAGATATAAGCAGGGCTACGGCCCTTGAAGTTTGTCTTGTGTTTTGCGATAAACTATGAGCTGATCACTTATATGCATCTGAACCCAGTATATTATACTGGTGACTAAGGTGGGATCCCGATGAGCAAGCCTGACCCAGCAACCAAGCCGGCGCCGCAACACGAGTACCCGGACTCTGCGACCAACACTGCACTGTGCACCGAGCCCCAGCTCCCTGCACCTTGCACCACTACTCCTTGGGTCATGGCCAGGGCCGGCTCACTTGCTAGGAGAACTAGGCATTCACCTAGAGCGCTGGGCCCTGGATGGGGTGGCGGGCCCTGGATGGGGCACCAAACTGCATGGGGAGGCACCAAAAGCCCACGTGTCATTGCCACTCTCCGCCGTCCAACTGGCCCCACCGCTGCCTCGCCACTTGCTTTTGACTCACCCCGCCACCACTGGCGGTGGCAGGAGGCGAGCCAGGCAGCCGAGCTTCTCCCAGAGACTGATGAGGCACGCGCGTGGGCACCCTCCCAATTGGCTCCCGTGGGAAGGCGGATGGGGGGGCGGCTCGTCAGCACAACCAGGGAGCCGCTTGGGAGGCAGTGCCTGGGGCAGACAGACAGGGGCTGCTGCTGGTGGTGAAACAGGGCAGCAGAGGAGAGATGGAATCGGGCAGAGGGGGTGCGAGGAGGGACACCTCACTTTGCCCGGGATGCCCGCCCCCTCCAAGAAGTCTTTTTTTCTGGGTGGGGGAGAGGAGAAGGAAATATTCTGTTTTTTTAAGCTCCCGGTGGCCAGATGGTCACTGACTTTATCAAAGGCAGAAATGATTACTTGCAAAGCTGGGAGCTGGGGGGGGGGGGGGAGATGCTGGCTCAGGCAATGCACCAACCTCCGTCGCACCCAATTCTCACATATTCTGCCATTCGCAAGAGGGGAAAGACAGCCCGCTCACGCCTCTTCCCCCTCCCCCCTCCCCCTCCGGGCTAGCACAGCTCCCGGCTCCTTGGCTTGCCAGCGGG
>NW_015171564.1:0-16170 GCF_001447785.1 Gekko japonicus | reverse complement strand
AAAGGCGGGAGGGGGGGGGGGGGGGAAGAGATGCTGGCTCAGGCAATGCACCAACCTCCGTCGCACCCAATTCTCACATATTCTGCCATTCGCAAGAGGGGAAAGACAGCCCGCTCACGCCTCTTCCCCCTCCCCCCTCCCCCTCCGGGCTAGCACAGCTCCCGGCTCCTTGGCTTGCCAGCGGGACCCATGACTGACCTCCCTCGCTTGCTTCCTCCCCCTCTCACCCGGAGCTGCCAGTCCCCTCCCCTCGCTCAGCCCCATTTCTTCAGGGGAAAGGAAGAGTGGCAGAGCCAGGATGGGGAGGGCACTCAGTCTCCACGTTCCAACGGCAGCAGGGGATGACATCATGGGAGCAGAGTGCCCCCGAGCGTATGCAGAGAAGCAGTCAAGGTGTGGCACGTGCTCCTTCTCTCCAGGCCCCGCCTGGAGGTTGACAACCCCATAATTGGTGGGCGCGTGGGGGGGTTGGCAGAAGGTAGCCCCGCCTAGGGCGCAAAAAAAACCTCGGGCCGGCCCTGGTCATGGCTGCAGCTCTGGGACTGATCGCTGCTTTCGACCTGGCTCATCCCGAGCTCTGGGAAGCATGAGTCAAACAACTGAAGTATTTTGTCCACTTCCAGGACATTGTGGAGGCAGAAAAGAAGAAATCACTCCTGCTCAGCACATGCGGCATCTCCACCCTTCACCTGGTACAGGGCCTCATCGCACCCAGATCACTGGAGGAACCCACGTACGAGCAGTGCATCAAGGCCCTCACAGACCATTCCACGCCACGACCCACCAAAATGGCGATGCGCATGGACTTCTTTGCGCGGGCACAACATACCAGTGAAGCACACACTGATTTCATGGCCCAACTGTGATGTCTGGCTTTCAATTGTGAGTTTCCTGACATCGAGGACGCCCTCTTAAACCAATTCGTATGGAGCGTCCGAGAGCAAAAACTCCGCTGGAAACTGATCTGCCATGACGAACTCACATTATACAAAGTCCTCCACATGGCCACAGCATTCGCCAAATCCCATCAGGATTGCCCGGCCCACGGCACACATCAGGCCCCCACATCCCCGGCCCCCGATGGTTCGAATGATGATGAAGTGTTCCAGATCCGCCGCCACACTCGCCGAGAGCTCCGGCTGCTATCCACTACTCCCATATTGGCAAGGTCAAGTGCCCAAGCATCCACGAGGAACAGCACCCATGCACCCTGCGCCAGCTGCGGGGAGGAGCACGACCGATGCTCCTGCCGTTTTCGGGATGCAATCTGTCAGACCTGCAACAAATCCAGACATCTCACCCGCGCCTGCCATTCTAGAGAGACACGACACCATCCGACCACGTACCAAGAATCCGCAGAGCTCCATATGACAGCTGTTCGCCACCACCAGGTACTGAACTTGCCCTGTGACACCCCAGATAAAATTAAAGTAACTGTTTTGATAGAGGGGACCCCCTGCGAAATGGAATTGGACACAGGCTCCTCCATATCCATAATTTCTGCAGAGACACTAAGGGGGCTCTGTCCGCGGGGGGGGGGGCAGTTGAACCCAATAGACTTCACCCTTCGGGACTTCCAAAGGAACCTGGTGGCTGATAAGGGGTCAGGCAAGTTCATGGTGCAATACCGGGACTTCAATGGACTGTTAGATCTGGTGGTGGTTGAAGGTCGGCTCACCAGTTTGCTGGGATTGTCCTGGTTTGCAGCCTTGGGGTTCAAGGTGAAAGGCGTACACCACGTACAGCCGGCGGACTTTAATAGTGTCTGCGAGGAATTTCCAGCTGTGTTCGAAATTCCCTCCCCCCAGATCTCTGGCAAGCAGTAAAGTGAAACATAGTGAAACGAAACCAATGCTTGACAGGGTACTGATCTCGTTGCCTGGAGATCAGTTGTAATTCTGGGAGATCTCGAAGCCTGCCTGGAGGTTGGCAACCCTAGTGGGAAGCAATGATGAAATAGAATAATGAAAATGAAACAATAATGATGAAACGAACAAAACAAAACCTTGTGAAACAACCCAATAATGAAGTAGATCATTTTGGAAGTACTATACAAAATGAAACAACGAAAGAAACCCCCGTGCACCATGGAAGATGGATGACTGAAGAGCAGACTGTGGGCAGAACTGAAGGATATTTGTACATCCCGGGTTAAAAAACTAGTAGTAAAATCTAGTTAACAATGATAAAGGGTCAGATTATGAATATTAAAGATGTTGAGGGAGGTCTTTGAATGTCTTGCTTCATTGGGTATGTTCCTATATATTGATGGCATAATGGATTTCTTTTAAAGAACAGTGTTGGCAATGAAAGATGATTGTCAGGGAAGTTATCAATGAAAGAGAACACTGTGTCATCTCCAAGAGATTCCTGATTTCAAAACCATTCAGAAATACAACCACGATGCTTTGTCCCATGGCCTTTATTTAGATTGTGGCTAATTTCCAGTTTCAGCTGTTTTCTCTCTGTGAAGCCCAGAACAGATCAGAATGGAACAAAATGGTATTGATTTGTCTGCCAACTCAGGTAAGTAATGAAAGAGGTAAGGATGGCAGAGCTCCTGCTATTAGTGAAGGGCCAATTTACACACAGTCACATTCAGAAAGCTACGCCAGTGCTTTCGTTCTCAAATGACATCTGTGAAAGCCAGACATGTGAATGGAAGCACTCACATGTGAAAGGGAACAATTCCAGACAAATGCTGTGAGTGACCAAAACTTCGCTAGCTTCAAACTTACCACATTAGGGATGCCACCCTCCAGGTGGTGGGTGGAGATCTCCTGCTATTGCAACTGATCTCCAGGTGACAGATATCAGTTTGCCCGGAGAAAAAGGCCGCTTTGGTAGGTGGGCTTTATGTCATAATACCCCACTGAAGATCCTCCCTTCCCCAACACCCACCCTCCTCAGGTTTCATCCCCAAAATCTCCAGGTATTTCCCAACATGGAGCTGGCCATATTCCTTCCTCTTCTTCCTTATTTCAAATGGGATATCTTTTAAAATTCTGATGGTGTTGCCTCCAATTTTCAGGGTGTTGCCTCCAATTTTCAGGGGTGCTCCTGATGTTGCTTTTAAAATTTGGTCCCTCACATGTCTCTTCGAGATTCTTACCACTATCTCTCCAGGCAGATTATTCTTCTTTATGTATATGGAGTAGGCTCTATAGACCACATCCATTTCACTTATAAAATTTTCCACTTTTAAATCTGCGATAGGAGCCAAGGCATCACTCAGTAGTTGTTTTAGATTTTCCTCTTTAGTCTCAGGGACTCCTTCAAACCAGAGAACAAGGTTGGCTTCCTCCATTTGTAGCTGAAAAAGCTGCAAAGGTCTGGTTTAAGGCTGTCAACTGTTGATTGATATTCATCATCTGGTCCAGTAGAGAGCGCAAAGAGCGCAAACTTAGAAAACTCGGTGGTATCTTCCGGTTGCGGGCTCATACTTCCAGGTGGTTCAAGTTTTGCTTGCTTTTCTTTCTCCGTTTTTCTCAGCGCCATATTTATGGATTGTTTACTTTTTTAAAGAGAACTTGCTGAAGTCTCTGCAATTCGCCCAAATGCTTATTGGCGCTCAGGTGTGTTCCTCAAAACAGATTTCAACGCTTTTGCTTCAGCTCCCCCTTGATAAATCGCTACTTTGCTCGTGTGTATGGGAGGGCCCCTCCCCCGCCATTCCCAGGGGAGCTTTCTTGTTATAATCCCAGTGATTTCACTTAACTCGACTCACTGTTCATTGTTGGTCCAAAGACCTCGCCTAAAGTACGTGAATAACGCCTGATCTCCCAGCGTTTGTCCCGGTCGGTGGCTCGAGTTCCATTATGGACGCACAATGGCCAGACCATTCGGGCGGAAGAGCGCCTCAATTCCGCAGCATTGTACTAGCGAAGAGGCCACCCTTCAAAAGCCCCATGGCTAGGAGCCTATCCCAAAGGCTCCAGGGGGGTGGCGAACAATCACCCCCTTTCCTAGCCGCTGGCGCATGGATCGCCTCCCCGGGAGCTGCCGGGGACGCATCCACTAGTGGGTTGCCATAAACTGGAATGAAGAGCACTCATCATGTGAGAAGGGGTCACATCCAGATTGATCCCAGTTAATTACCCAGGAAGCCCCCCACACAAAACAAGTGGGTTAACCCTAATCCACTGGATCACCCCTTTACCCTCCTTCTCTACCAGGGAGGACCAACATAGTCAAAACCCAGAGTTTTCACCAGATGGGAGCAATTGGCCCCTAGGCTTCAGACTGGGTTATAGTCCTCTGGCAATGGGACCTTTCAGCCCAAAAGTCACTAGGCATGTCATACTGAAAGAGGGTGACAGCAGGGACATATGGAACTGGTAGGATAAGTTTTTTCCTACCATTGCCCAGTAGGGACCGTGAGGAGGTGGTGTTCCTACTATAAATGTCTCCATAACTAGACTTGTAGATTTTTAAGAGAGAGAGAGACATAGTAAAAACACCCTGGTTCACCACTTTAAAGAGAAGTACTAGCACTTTTAATTTTGCTCAAAAACAAGTTGGAAGCCAGTGTAGTGACTTCATAACTGTTCAGGTGTTCTCACTGCTGCATTCATTAAGGTTTCCAAGCAGTCTGTTAAAACAGGTCCAGGTGAAATAAGTCTGGATCTGACCACAGCCCAGAACAGCCAGTTCTCGCTTTTCTAATGTGACTGGAACACAGTACTGACGTTGGTTACATGCACAATGTGTCGCAGATGAGACCTGAATGTCTGTCTACTGTGCAGATCTAAAACTATGAACAGCTGAGCTGATGATTTGGGGGACTGCAACGCCCCAGAGTAGCTGGACTTCTCACTACCTAGTTAGTATGATGATTGATTCACAACACCTTATTATCACCTGGGTTGATCTTCCTTCTGTTGAACTTCATCCAAATGACCACAACCTCCGGACCACCATCCATGGTCTGATCTACATCTCAATGATTTTGCTCTGAAAGAGGGGCAGGATTATCATCTCCATGATGGCCAGCAGCAGTGGCTGGAATGGGGAAAATAATGCAGTGGGTTCATGGAGCCACATGTGCGGGTCATAATGATCTTGCCCCTCATGAGCACCTTTCCTCCTATGGAGTCTGGTCACATGCAGAATTTGCCGCTGGATACTCATGAATGCCGGGCAGATTAGAAGGGTGCAATCAAACGGACACATCTGGCAAGCGTCGCGCACCCGTTGCCAGCCTGTATCGGCCGGCCGAAGATCTGGTGTTAAAAAGTACCAGCGAAAGTCCACTATCAACTGGTTTGTAATGGGCTGCAGACACACTGTCTCCATCTGATCGCTCCAGCGTGCTCCTCTTGCCTCATTGAAGCCTGCCGGAAACACACGCCGCTGGGGGGGGGGAAACACACGGTTCACCGCTGTCACATTTGATCCCGTAGTGCCGGGTCAAATTATGATGGTGCAAATAGCCACGCCTCCCCCCTCCCTCATTATCTGGCCCATGTGACTGGGGCCTTGGTATATCAACACCATTGGAATAACCTTTGTTTGCTTCCAACCAATCCAATATGCGAGATTTTTGAAATCCAAGTGAGAAGGTTAAGAAGATATCTTCTATCTGAACAAGAACACACACACACACACACACACACACACATGAATAGCAAGATATGCTTTTGAATAGCATTGTGCTATCCTTTTAATTCCAATTCACCACAATCAGAGGATGTTTCTAGTGATGCCTCCTTTGCATGAAATGAAAATGCATTTGTTATGTCTCGGACTTTAAAGAGCTGGAAAACAGCCAATTAACAGCAGCTTTGAGAGTGTAAAATATAATTTAAAATGAAAGGATGCTGCTGGGATGGTTGTGATATACACTCGGCTGAAAGAAAACCCCAGCAGTGAGAAGTAAATTCACGATGCAGGGACTGTATCCCGCGTTACTGGGAACACAGAGTTGATTGAACACCTATACAAAGCAGGTTACCCAGTGGATTTTTTTTTCCTGTCTAGCACATCTCTAAAATAAACCATACAGCAATACCTCAAAGGACACACTACATTTCAGTCTCCTTGAAATAGTAGAGTGCAGAGTCCTCCTTTTTTTCTGGGGGTATTGTCCTGGCCATATATTATGCATCACTGCTAGAAGTAACAGGGAACTGTTCATCTTTTGATGTTGGGGAGGGGGGACTTTTCCCATCAAAGTCTACACCAGCTTTTCATCACTAGCCAAGCTCAGTCCACAACCTAAGGAGTTGTTTGACCTTGGGGGAAATAAATACTGCTAGCGTAAATGCAATTCCATATAAACACTTGTCACGGTTTCTACGGCTGCCCATTGCAAAATTTATCATCAGAGCAGTAACGGAAATAATGCCGCAGCCATTGCAGCCTCGGCAAATATTGAGGGAAAAGTAGAAAACAAAATTAAATCCAAAAGCTGGATCCAGGGTAGATTGGTCCATGTCGTGCTTCTGTGGAAGATGCCTCTGAGCCATGGGGTGCATGAGATGCGATGAGGGATTTCCTAAAAGACCATATAAAATCCTGGTCCCAGTCACACGGGCGAGATAATCTGGGGGTGAATTGAGGCTTTTTGCCCCAGAGGAAAATGAAGCGCGGTATCACGATCCGATGTTCCCCCAAGGCTCCATGCTCAGGCCGTCAGCCACCGATCATTAGTTGATGGTGAAGTGTGGCAAAGAAGGGCGAGGCAGTTCAGCAGTAATGCGTTTGCGTGCATGCGCAGTTCCGCTTTTGCGCGCATACCATGGAGGTGTAAAACAAAATTCGGTGGGATGCAGACGGGCACTGGATGTGACAAGATACCAGCGCTTCCGTGATCAGACGCCCGCCTGCGCCACACATTTTCTAGAAACTAGTGCACTTTCCCAGGTATCTTTTTACTCCGCATCTTTGGCGGGGTGATACGGGTTGCTGACGGGTGCGGGACACTTGCCAGACGTTTTTGTGTGACCGCACCCATAAAATCCACCCGGCATTCGTCCCTGTCGCACAGCTAATTCTGCGCGTGACCAGGACCCCTGTAACCCTGAGGCAACTGGTGAAGTTTGAACCTGGGAGGCAAACGACATGATAAGCATCATCACTTGTTTGTACTCATTTGCCCGTGTCCCCCACGCCTGCGTAGCAGCTGTGGGGAAACTGCTTCTAGAAAAAAGGGAAGCCCAGATGGGATGTCAGGATACAGCACTGCGAGGAGAGGAAGGAGGGCTGCCAGATCTGGGTTGCAAGATTCCTAGAGATCAGGGGGGTGGAGCCTAGAGGAGGGGAGGGACTTCAGTGGGGGGGGGTCTAATCCCATAGAGTCCACCTTCCAAAGCAGCCACTTTATCCAGGTGAACTGACCTCTGCTGCTGGGAGATCAGCTGTAATCCCAGATCTCCAGCCACCACCTGGAGGTTGGCAACACTCAGAGGAAGTGCTCCTGCCTCTCTCCCCCCAGCAGTTTCCACATTGGCACTGAGTGGTTTTGCCAATGTTGCTGCTCCACATGGAGTACCTGTGTGTATGGAGCAGCAAAATTGGCAAAATAACCCCCCACCGTTTTCACATGAGAAAACCGCTGGCTTTTCCAGCTCCACCTGCACCACATCTGTTCCCTGCCTGTAAGATGTGCAGATGTAGAGACTTATCTGGTTTGTGTGTGGGGTGTGTGTGGAAATAACAGACAATGGGGCTTTTAATTCCCCAACTCCCTGCTTTGTGTCACATAGAAATGTGTCCAGGGGCAGAACACATTTGTGGCTTGAAAGTCAATGTGTAAAAGCACTCCTTAATTTCCATTAAAAATGCTCAGTAGTTATTACCCGCCATCAGGTGCTTCTCTGTAACAGAGACTAGTGGAAGTGTCAATATTTTTGCTTTTTATTTTTAAGTCTACTTTTACATTTTAGATCTGTATCGATTGCTGGATTTTTCCTGTATTTTGAAATTGCTCCCTGGTCTATCCCTGAGAAGCAAAGGTTATGAAATACTTAAAATTAAAAATCAGTGCTGCAAATTCACCTTAGTCATGCAAACTGCAATTTGCCGTACTGGAGCAAGGCTTATTATTCTGAATCATCGCAGTCAGATATTTGACTGGTCAATGGTGTTCTGCAATTTGAGATCCAGCCAAGTTCTTGGGAATTGCAGAGGTATCTTTGCAGGATTCTTGCTCTTCCAAACAACAACAGCTAACCTGGTGTTTTTTCCTCAGTACCCAGAATGTCCAGTTGTTTCTTGAGACTTCTAGGCATATCTTTCAAACATGCAAGTGTTGTTGTTGTTAGAAGAAGAAGAGTTGGTTTTTATATGCCACTTTTCACTACCCGAAGGAGTCTCAGAGCGGCTTACCATCCCCTTTCCCTTCCTACCCCACAGCAGACACTCTGTGAGGTAGGTGGGGCTGAGAGAGCTCTGAGAGAACTGTGACTGACCCAGCTGGCATCATGTGGAGGAGTGGGGAATCAAACCCGGTTCTCCCAGATTAGAGTCCGCTGCTCTTAACCACTGCACCAAGCTGGCTTTTTACATTTTAAATGTCGCTTTTACATTTTAGATGATGATGATCATAATAGTTGTCGTTGTTATGTGAATTGTCACAGTCAAACATTAGACTGGTCGATGGTGTTCTGCAATTTGAGATCTAGCCAAGTTCTCAGGAACTGCAGATGTATCTTTGCAGGATTCCTGCTCTTTCGAGCAAAACTGTCTTCTGGGGCTGAGCTGGTGTTATTTGCTCAAGGCCCAGAATGTCCAGGTGTTTTGTGACTGAGACTAGTTCTCGGCCCTGCTCCAAGGGCTCCAATTACCACTGGCACAATGGTCACCTTCTTCTCCCAGAGGTGCTCTAACTCTATTAGTAGGTCTTGGTAGTTAGTGATCTTCTCTTTTTCTTTCTTCTTTCTGCTTTCTCCTGGGATTGCAGTGTCAATGATCCAAACCCTATTTCTCATTCCCCCCCCCCTACATTTGTGATATCAGGGGTGTTATGCTCCAGGTGTTTATCACTTTGTAATTGGAAGTCCCAAAAAATCTTTGCTTTCTCGTTCTCCATGATCTTGTCTGGTTTGTATTCCCATGAATTTCTGGCCGATGGTAAGCCATACTTTTTGCAAAGATTCCAGTGCAACATAGCTGCAGTTCTATCATGATATTCTTTATAGTTAAATTGACCAAACTGCAGACACTGACCATGTGCCTGACGATGATGATGAATTGTCACAACCATATATTTGACTGGTAAATGGTGTTTTGCTGTTTGAGATATAGCCAAGTTTTTGGAAATTGCAGATGTGTTATTATAATTATTATTTGGTCTTTATATTTGTGCTTGTTGCTGTACAGAGACAACACCACATCTCACAGACTAGACATACATTAACTTTCTCATATCACAGGACTGTTGAGAGGTAAACGAGGGGGGGGGGTCCTGCATGCAAAACCATCCTTAAGGGGAAATAAAATTGTGAAGGGGACACAAGTATCAAGGATGGGAACAAAAAGAGAGGAAACAGAGATGGAAGAATATTGGATGAATCTGTACAAACAGGGGATGGTAGATCATTCACTCTCTCCTAATCATGCCCCCAATTCTCACTTTAGAGGAGTAAGTTAATATACAATGCATTTTATGAGCACAAAACATGTTACAGAGTCAGGGCAAAAATCGATTTGTTAAATTCAGCCAGTGTGATTGGAATGTTAGGCTCTGAGAAACCCACATGGAAATCTCTACTCCACCATGCAACTTGCTGAGTGTCTTTGAGCCAGACAGTCTTTCTCAGCCTCACCTGCCTCACAGAGTTTTTGTGAGGATAAAATGGAGGTAAACTTGTGACAGTCACAGTTTCTCTCAGCCCAAACTGATCTACAGGATTTCCGTAAGGATAAAATGGGGCAGAGATAACCAGGTATGCCATACTTTCCAGCTTCCTGCAAACCATGCAAAACTGAATTATTCAAGACTCAAGAGGGCTTTTCTATACATGCAACAGAGTTGCATTGTACTAAATGACTCACAGGGTTACTTAGATAAGTCTATGTTACTGTGTTCAAATTAAGACTTACGCTTTGCTTCACTTCTGTTTTTAGGTTTCTGAGTGGTTCTACAACCCAGATCCTATTGCATTGTTCACTGACTACCTCATCATGTCAATGGCATGGACTCCCTCTTAATCCGCCTTGAGTACACGTGAGAAAGACGATAAATGACATAAATTAAATAAGCAAACAAAAATGGGATCTATAGATAAACTGGGCTGCAGAAAAGGAAAATCACTGCAAGCTGACATAGGTTTTATATTTGCCTTTTCCCTCATTGACTGCATTACAAATGTTGGACATATGACCCGAGACACCACTGCTTCCCCTATGTATCAACCATCGTCCAGCTGTTGGCCTGAATACTACAGGATAAGAGCAGGCTTGTTGCTTTTTAAGTTATGGGGCACAGCCTGCACATTTCCCCCCCTTATCTCTTAGCAATTATGAGAAAGGGAGAAAGACTCCCAGCCAGGTAATGACTCAAATGGATACCAAGTGGAATTAGGGTTGCCAGGCAGCAGGTGGCACCTGACAAGAGAATGGAGGGAGCATGGGGGCATCAACAGCCTGATGCCATTTCTAGGGTGAATCCAGAAGAGACCTTGTGTCGCTCTTAGAGTCAGTGGAAATTTTTAACATAGAGATTCCACTGAATCCTAGAACGGTGCGATGTCACTTCCTGGTATACCCCAGAAGTGACATCACACCATCAAAGCAATGGCTTTTTTCCTTCTCTCTTCCTCCCCAGCCTACTAGGCAGCAGGAAGGGTGGGTTATGGTGCTGGGAGGAGGTCTCCTACTATAGAGGGAGCACAACCCTAGATGGAATGCTTTGAGTCCAGCAAACCCTAGATCTTCAGGCCCCATTGGAGAGTTGCGTTCAGCTTGGAGGATGTCTGAAAATGTACAAATTAATTAAGGAAGCGTTATGAGACCTCCAGGGCTTGGATGATGTAGGTGGAGTAAAACTTCATACAAACGTGTGTGTGTGTTTTTTTTTCTTGGTCAAAGCTTTCGTTTTGTCAGCTTTTATCACCAGTCAAGCGCAAAGTTGAATTAAAGAAGTTTTCTGACCTTGTCAAGAATAAATGGCTGAGCGGGCCCCAACAAACAAAAACCCGCCATCTTTCCAATCACAGCTTGTATAATGCACTGCTGCTCTGTCGAAATGTCACATTACCCATGTCAAGAAGAAAACATGAAGAAAAACAAGAAGGAAATAGAAGAAAACACTGAAGTGTATTAAAGGTTCTATTAAGCATTTGCTCTTCGATGAATTGCTACTGAGACGCTATGCCTACGCGATACAACTTCTTATCTAATAGTATCTGTACCATGATAAATGGTCACTGTCAAATACATAATTCCATGTTTACTTTTAAGGAAATAGGTGATTTAAAAGAACAGGTAATTTGCCCTTTGAAATTTAGATCCAGAAAGTGCCTGAGAAATCAGTCACATTAGCTTTTGTTATTAAAGGGAACAGCAATGGTGAGGCTATTTATCTTAATACTTTGGAAACTAGAATGCTCGTTTTTAAGTGAGCTTCTGTGAAGGGCAGAGTTGCAGCAGCCATACCTTGACCTGAATCAATATGAGTGAATGACACGGGGGAGAGGAGAGAGAGAGACTTCATTTCCCAAGGTGCACCTGATTGATAGCCGAAGAACCAGTCTGTCGAGGATGCAGTCATCATCAGGGAACTGAGAATGGCAGTGGAATGCATTCAGGCAGAAAAGATAGGCCCCGAACCTTACACTCAGTCTCATCTTAGCCTTGGTAACACCGAACCCCCAATCTGACCTGTGGGGATGATAAGAAATGATCACATAAAAAGTGCTATGTAACTTGGGCTGTGGTCACACTGGCAGCTTGGTGGATCCTCCAATCGTCCCAGTTTAAAGTCTTGCGGGGGGCATATCATCCAGACAGCACACCCTGCTGCGGGTTACCCACATGGCCATCTTCTGGTCAAGTGTCCACGTACTGCAGTGCCTCTGCCACAGAATGTGCTGCCCAGTCATTTTCTAAAATGCAGGTTGGTGCATATGTGCCCATGTGCACGCATATATGCTTTTGCACAAGCAGATGCGCTCGTGCACATGTGCGATCATGTGTGATCATGTGCATATAGGCGAAAACTAAAAAAAAACCCACCCCAGTGGCGGAAATGGATCTGTAGGTCCAGAGGTCCCTTCCAGGTTCCTTTCGCTGCAGGAGAGTTCAGACATTGGAAAACCCGGAGGGAACCCCGACCAAGCCGTCAGTACCAGACTTTTCCCAGGATCTGTTTATTCCGCTTGCATTGAGCAAGAGCAGTTTCTGCCAAGAGCTCTCTCAGCCCCACCTACCTCACAGGGTGTCTGTTGGGGGGAGGGGAAGGGAAAGGCGTTTGTAAGCTGCTCTGAGACTCCCTTGGGTAGTGAAGGGAGGGGTATAAATCCAATCTCTTCTTCTTCTTCTTCTTCAACCTGCCTGGCCTGGTATGATTCGTGTCCGCTCCTGCCAGAGATCCTCTGAGAGGATTCCAGATGTCTGGCCTGGCAAATCCCACACTGGTTGGAGCAGAAATCCTGTGGGTGGAAGGAAGCACCTGACCGATGTGGTGGCACAAAGAGCTCCAGCCAGCCATCCCCTGGCCTTGCAGCTCCAAGGATGTCGAAGGGTGGCTGAGCCTGTGAGACCGGAAGTGGCTGCCTCAAATCTCTCTCCAGCCAAGAACTTTCCAAGAGAACAGTCTAAAGTGGGTCTACTTAGGCTAGGGCTGCCAACATCCAGGTGGTGGCTGGAGATCTCCTGGGATTACAACTGATCTCCAGGTGACAGAAACCGGTTCCCCTGGAGAAAATGGCCAGTTGGAAGGTCGACTCTATGGCATCATACCTCTCTGAGGTCCTTCCCCTCCCCAAGCCCCATTCTCCTCAGGCTCCACCCCTCTCCCCACCCCCAATGCCAAGGTATTTCCCAAACCAGAGCTGGCAGCCCTAACTTGGGACCCTAATCAGGCCTTTGGACTACAGATATCATTTTCCCAGGAGGGAATGGCTGTTTCGGAGGGTGGATTCTATGATATTGTACTCCACTAGGCTCCTGCTCCTCCCCAGACCCCACCCTTCTCAGTCATCTACCCCCAAATCTCCGGAATTTTCCCACCCGGTTAGCAACACTCCCTCCCTGCTTCTAGCCCCAAAATCTTGTTGGCTTTTAAGGTGCTACTGGACCGAATGTAGCTGGAATAAATGTTGTTTAGGGTGCCACTGGCCTTATGTTTTCTTTTGTTACATGTACACAGCCCTAGTTGAACCTTGTGTGCTCTCTTGGATTGAGGCCAATGCATTGCATGAATGTTGGATGAAACTATTATTGTTCAGTTATTATGATTTTTTAAAGAATAAAAGTTTTAATGTAAAAATACAAAAAATAATAAATGTGGGATGCTGGAATTAAAAGTCAGCACAATGAGATGACTCTAAATACTTCAAAGTATCATGGAATCATAGAGTTGGAAGGGACCTCCAGGGTCATCTAGTCCAACCCCCTGTATAATGCAGGAAATTCACAAATACCTCTCCCCCATGCCCCCAGTGACCCCTGTTCCATGCCCAGAAGATGGCTAACAAAACAAAACAATAAAAAACCCTCCAGAAACCCCGGCCAAACTGGCCTGGAGAAAACTGCTTCCTGACCCCACAATGGTGATCAGCATTTCCCCGGGCATGTGAGAAAGGGCCACGAGAATTAAGCCCTGATGCAACCCTTCCTGCGCTTCCTCTCATGATCTGCCTTTCACAGAATCTGCGTTGCTGTCAGATGGCCATCTAGTCTCTGCTTGAAAACCTCCAAAGAAGGAGAGCCCACCACCTCCCGAGAAAGCCTATTCTACTGAGGAACCGGTCTGTCAGGAAATTCTTCCTAAAGTTTAGCCGAAAACTCTTCTGACTTAATTTCAACCTGTTGGTTCAGGTCCGACTTTCTGGGGCAACAGAAAACAGCTCTGCACAATCTTCTATATGACAGGCCTTCAAGTACTTGAAGATGGTGATCATATCACCTCTCAGTTGTCTCCTCTCCAGGCTAAAAATACCCAGCTCCTTCAACCTTTCCTCACAGGACTTGGTCTCAAGACCCCTCACCCTCTTTGTTGCCCTCCTCTGGACACGTTCCAGCTTGTCTATATCCTTCTTAAATTGTGGTGCCCAAAACTGAACACAATACTCTAGGTGGGGTCTAACCAGAGCAGAGTAAACTGGTACCACCACTTTGTGTTATCTACACTATACTTCTTCTGATACAGCCCAAAATTCCATTTGCCTTTTTAACTATGGCATCACACTGCTGACTCGTGTTCACTGTATGGTCTATTAAGACCCCTGGGTCCTTTTTGCACATGCTACTGCCAAGACATGTTTTCCCCATCCTATAATTATGCATTTGATCTTTCCTACTCAATGCTGGACATCTGTTTTGCATTCTCCAAGTATACAGAAAGGCAAAAGAAAGAAAATCTCCAGTATTAAAAATCTCTATTTGTAATGGAAACTCTAGAAATTTCGAGTCAAATGTTCCTCTATAGAATATTTCTCTAGCAGGCGTTAATTCCTTTCACTGAAAAGATACAAGGAAATGAGGGAAAGGAGGCAGAAGTAATTGCAATGTCAATTATTTTTGAACCAGCCACTGTCAAAAGATGCTAATCTTCATAAATGTTCTGGTACAACTAAATTGGCAAAGGAGCAAACAGCTCCAACAGTACAAGACCTCCTCTGTGTGTTGAACAACATTTGAGTCCAGTCGCACCTTCAAGACCAACCAAGTTTAATTCTGGGTATAGGCTTCTGTGTGCATGCGCACGTCATCTGATGGAATGTGCATGCACATGAAGGCTTATGCCCAGAATTAAACTTTATTGGTCTGGAAGGTTCCACTGGACTCAAACTTTGTCCTTTTGCTTCAGACCAACACGGCTGCCCACCTGAATTTATCCTCTGTGTACAGATAGTTTATGATTCATGGCAAAGGGTTTTTAAAATACCTAGGATGTCATTTTCACAAGGAGAAGCTTTAAGTAGGCAATATGGGTCATGTGGAGAAAGCCTGCGTGGTGTAGTGGTTCGAGTGCTGGCCTGGGACCTGGGACAACCAAGTCTAGATTCCTGCTCTGTCCGTGGAAACCTGCCAGAAAACCTTGGTCTTGTTGCAATCTCTCAGCCCAGCCTACCTCATAGGGTTGCTGTTGTGAGGATAAAGTGGAAGAGGGGAGAAGGATATGAGTGTTTGGAGTACTGTGTACAGTTCTGGTCTCCATATCTCAAAAAGGACACGGCAGAGATGGGAAAAGTGCAGAGGAGGGCAACCAAGACGATTAGGGGTTGGAGCACCTTCCCTAGGAGCAAAGGCCGAAGAGTCTCTGGGACTTTTTTGTTTAGAAAAGAGACGACTAATATGTTCTTATGGGTGAGAAAGAACATTGACATTTCCTCTTCTACAACAATGAAAGGAACAGGAACCCCCTGGGCCTTCATTGCAACTTGTCTCTCTCTGACTTCCTTCTTTTAAAAAAAAAATAAAGGGGGAAAAAAGGAAAACAATGGTGTTACTACTGTTAGAGAGACTCATAGGTATTTGGAGCAGGATGCCAACTCTCAGACTTTTGACCCCAATTTCAGGTTTTATTCTCCATCTCAGGGTCTTGAGGGGAATGACTCAAATGTCAGAATGAGGAACCTAGAATCTAAAGAGGAAGCTATTTTGTACAGTGATGCATTTGACAGCTGTTTTCCAGAATTTTTTTTTAAAATTCTCAGTGTCTTTACTCCTGTGTGGAAGAAAGTGAATGAGAGGGGAACACCCATATAAGCATCATAAATGCAGCTAGAAAATATGCAAGGATTTGGCAAGGAGGCACTGATCCTATGCTGCTGAAGATCAGTTAGAAGATTTATTTATGTTTGTTTATCAAAACTTTTATATCCTGCCTTTCCTCTTGGTTCAAGGTGGTTTACAATAATATATTACAATAATCTCCAGCTAAAACCAAAGATAAAATAGAAAGCCCCAGATCCTTCATCTCTTGAAAGTTCCCTGTTATTCAAACCACTTGAAAAATCCTGGCAAACAGGCAGGCCTTGCATCGCCTCTTAGAGAGCCAGT
>NW_015171563.1:342034-357646 GCF_001447785.1 Gekko japonicus | reverse complement strand
CCAGTAGTCATGTATGGCTGCGAGAGGGGAAAAACCTACTATATTGAAATTATATTCAAATTAGAAGCTTTGTGCTGTTCCAGGTGCATACATATGAGAGTTCTGGCATATGAATTGCAACATTTATGAACATATGTTGTCTCTGTAGCGACCTTTTAGTTTCTTTTGAATTAAATTTTTTTTCACCAGTTCTATCTATTTGGTAGTATGGGTCAACCAATTTAAGATGACTGTCAGGGAGGGTGTAGGTTAGAAAAACAACTCACATGGTAACACTTTTGAAAATCAGCAAAGCTGGACTCATGTTTTTCATTTAGATAATTGCAAATACCCTTATTTGCCAATTTTTGCTTATTTAGCAAGCAGTCATATTTTATACTGTCATTTAATTTAATGCTTCTATTGCTTGGCAGTTCATAACCAGGAAATGTTGAGGAAAGCATAAAATAGTATACAGTTTCAGATTACCCACTTTTGGTGTGTGTGTGTGTTTTTAAAGAAAAATATTTTATTTCTGTTGACAGTTGTCTCAAGCGGTTTTAAAACAGACATTACTATTGCAGTCTTATCTGCAGTGATATCCAGGCAGACTGACAGATAGATAAGCCCATTAGAATGGGTAAAGCTCATGGACTCAATCAGTACACTCAAGGCAGCCTTGCAAACCATGCAGATCATGTCATTGAATGTTTTACAAGGGGTGTCAAACTCACTGGAAATGTGTTATTTAAAGTTTTAAAAATCTTTAATTGTGTTTGTATGTGTCCTTTATAAAGTTCATATCTCTGCTACCTGGCATTACCTTTTATGACACACATGGCCTGGCCCAACAAGGTAACAGGAACAAGAAAGGGAAAAAAACCAAACCTAACAAAGAATTCCAAAACTAAACAAAGGTTTAGTGGAAAGGAGGGCCAATATTAAAACCTATTCATAAAAAGAAGTACATGTATTTATTGATAATATCAAATTAAAACATATATAGGGGCCCAATTACAGCCAATATACATAATTCATAATCATAACCAGGGCTAAAACAAAACCACTCATAAACCTTACCCTCCTCATAGTCTCTGAGATCCCTTTGAAATTTCTTTAATTTAATCTCCTTGATGTCTGTAAATTCCTTGTCTATATTGTTCTCCAACAAAGAAAGTTTTTCCAAAAAGGATTTCTCACTCAGGGTTTTTTTAATTTCCATATTCTGAATTTCTATCTCCTGTTGTAATTTAAAACTTTCAGCCTTAGCTGTCTCTATTAGAAGGGCCATTAAATCATAGGAACACTTGTTTAAAATAGCATACCATTTCTCCTTAAACTCTAAATTATCCGGAAACATACCTGGTTGCTTTCTAATCCTTAACCCTCTAGGTATAATCTTATCTCTCAAATAGTCACATAAAGCTCCTGAATGCAAATCTATTTTCATTTTCCTAAAACTCATATTTTCAAATTTATTCCAACTACTGCCATTATCAGAAGAAGAAGAAGCCCTAGTGTTAAAAAATAAGGGTTGTTGTATCAATGAAGCTATCTGGTCTTCTGTATAGCTGAAGGACCCTGAGAATCTCTGGGCCATATCAGCTAATTCCCAAAAACAAACTAGCAGGAACAAGAAAGGGGAAAAAAACAAACCTAACAAAGAATTCCAAAACTAAACAAAGGTTTAGTGGAAAGGAGGGCCAATATAAAACCTATTCAAATAATATGTATGTTTAATCTTCTATTTTTTATCTTTACAGCAATTTTCTTTATGGTCCTAATTGAAATTGTATTATGCATACATTTTTGATTGTGTTTTTATGAGTGTAACTACTTACCATCTAGCCACAATTGTATGACCTCTGAGGAAGGCCGATCCGGCCGAAACGCGTCAGGTCATTTGTTTTAGCCCTGGTTATGATTATGAATTATGTATGTTGGCTGTAATTGGGCCCCTATATATGTTTTAATTTGATATTATCAATAAATACATGTACTTCTTTTTATGAATAGGTTTTAATATTGGCCCTCCTTTCCACTAAACCTTTGTTTAGTTCTGGCCCAACAAGGTCTCATTTGTGTCAGATCTGGCCCTCATAACAAATGAGTTCAAGATCCTTAAATAAAAAACCATTTAGGATTGATTATTTTTGAAAAAGAAGAAGTGAGTGCCCAACTGCTTGATGATCATTCTCCATTTCCTTGCATTGTTGGCTAGAATACTGGAAAACAAGACGATGTTGACTTCTTATTGAGCAATTAAACTGAATGCAAACTCCTTTCAGTCATGCTGAGCCTCCATCATTTTTACCTGCAGAGATGCTAAACAAACAAACATGCACACACCAGCCCTGTTCAGTTATAGCACATATAACTGTGCATGTGAATGGAAACAGAATTGTGCCTGCTGACCCTGTGCCCAGATGTCTATGCATACAGATGATCATTTAGAGGAAGCCTCACATGAAAATATGCATACATGTATATGTTTTGTGTATTTCATGAGAACTGTGCTTTCGAAACCATGGCTGCGATCTCAGTTCCCTCTCTAGACATTCAGTGTGCATGAAGTTTGAAGGACTAAAATGGCATCTGCCTGCCTGCTTGTTTGGTTGTTTCTTTATGCAAAAGAGATGAAGACACTTTTTTAAAAAATGAAATGATATTCTTGAGGGGCATGAATCTATGCAGATCATTTATGGCAAGCAGAACATAGACTGTCATCCATTGGAGCTAGTTGTTGAGATTCTTGAGAGCCTTGCAAAGAATGTTAGATTAGATGGGCAGGGGTGTCGAACACATTTGTTATGAGGGCCAGATCTGACATAAATGAGACCTTGTTGGGCCGGGCCATATGTGTCATAAAATGTTATGCCAGGTAGCGGAAATATAAACTTTATAAAGCACACAAACACAAAGGGTTTTTTTTAAACTTAAAATAAAAACATGCTTAAAACATTAGCACTCTTGCAATATTTTGTTTATTTAATAATGTCTCATAACTGACATTATTAACATAACTGAAGGTCATTGAAGGTCAAAGAAGACAGGGACGGCAAAGGATGAGATGGTTAGACAGTGTCATAGATGCAACGAACATGAAGTTAAGCCAATTACAGAGGACGGCGAAAGACAGGAAGGCCTGGCATGATCTGGTCCATGGGGTCGCAAAGAGTCAGATTCGACTGTGCGACTGAACAACAACATAACTGACACCTCTTGCTCTGAATTACTGCATCAAAATGTCTGTGCTGTTGCAATCTTGAGTATGCTGTTCAGGTGTGTATCTGCAAACCTACGATGACGCAGCAGCAACAGAACTGGAAGAAGAAGCAGAAGACTGCCAGTTGCACTGTGGGCCTGACAGAAGCCCTCTGGGGGCCTGATCCAGCCCCCGGGCCACATGTTTGACACCCCTGCTCTAAGGCACAGGTCATCAAAAAAGCTAGTACATTGCTGACTAGCCAGCATCCTACCTCTCTCAGTAGAGAACAGGAATTTTCCACAAAACCTATATCCAAGGACCTGAGCGCATAGCAACAGTACCCTCGGCACACCCAATACCCACCGATCACAGAGTGGCATACTGAGTCCCCAAGTCACACATGGAAGTACCCGACTAACACATGATAACGCTAGAAAAGGATCACCATGCCTTGAGTCCTTTTTAGGAGAAAGGCAGGTTAAAAATGACTTAAATAAATAAATATGCCCCACTCACAGAGTAGAGCAAGAAAAGGACCAACAACAGCACCCCACCACTGAAGTATGCCAGTATGCTGTTTGGCATCCTTAGGAGCATTTGGGGAAAGATGATGGGCAGAAATGTCATCCTGCCATGATACTTACCATGGAGTTTTCAGGGATAGCCAGGGGCCCATCCGATGTTCTTCCCTCATATCTGGGTGTTCAGGCTGCAATGATCATGTGTCACCAGCTATCATTTCCTGCCTGGGCCTTTTCTCTTGCTGCTCAAAGGATCATGGGTAGGAGAATGGGCCTGACCAGTGGGAGGCCTCCCACTTGAAGAAGAGTTGGTTTTTATACCCTGCTAGGATTGCCAGCCTCCAGGTGGAGCCTGGAGATCTCCTGCTTTTACAACTGATCTCCAGCTGACAGAGATCCCCTCCCCTGGAGAAAATGACTGCTTTGAATGGTAGACTCTATGGCATGCTGAGACCCCTCCCCTCCCCAAACCCCGCCCTCTCCTGGATCCACCCCCAAAGTCTCCAGGTATTTTTCAACGCTATACCCTGCTTTTCTCAAAGTGGCTTACAATCGCCTTTCCCTTCCTCTCCTCACAACAGACACCATATGAGGTAGGTGGGGCTGAGAGAGTTCTGAGAGAACTGTAACTGGCCCCAGGTCACCCAGCAGTCTTCATGTGGAGGCGTGGGAAATCAAACCCAGGGCTCCAGATTAGTGTCCACTGCTCTTAACCATTACACTATGCTGGCTCTATAAGCAGGCAACTGGCATCCCTGCCTCTACTACAGAGAGGACTATTGTATGCCCAGTAGAGAAACCTCTGACTACCACACTTCGGGAAGCTCTGCAGATTTGGGTGCAAATCACCACCATTTATGCAAAGTGTTCCTTTTTGTTTGGTGTAGTGGTTAAGTGTGCGGACTCTAATCTGGGAGAACCGGGTTTGATTCCCCACTCCAGAGGATGAAGCCAAGAAGGACATTCACTGGAAATTTTGGACTTTGTGCCCGTGGCTGAAGCAATGATGGAAGAAGAACAGGGGAGGGAGGACTGAGGGAGGGAGGGGGGAGAGGGGAAAAAACTTGTATAATGATGACGGAAAGGTTATGTGTATGATTGTTGGTTAAAATAAAAAGCAAGTTGGTGTTAAAAAAAAAAAAGATTCCCCACCGCTCCACTTGCACCTGGCTGGATGACCTTGGGCAAGCCATAACTCTGGCACAGCTGTTCTTGAAAAAGAGCAGTTTCTGTCAAGAGTTCTCTCAGCCCCACCTACCTCACAGGGTGTCTGTTGTGGGGAGGGGAAGGGAAAGGAGGTTTGTAAGCTGCTCTGAGACTCCCTTGGGTAGTGAAGGGCGGGGTATAAATCCAAGTTCGCTCTTCTTCTTCTTCTTCTTCTATTGGTCCTTTCCTTTTCCCCCTGTTCGCCAAAGACTCCATATGCTTTTAAAGTGTACCCCATTATGTGATGTGGGCAGCCTTGCTGGGGTTCATGGTGGGAGGCATGGAGACCAGTGGTTTCAGGGGCATAATGTTGCAGTAGTGCCTATTGAGATATATGTCTAGGTTGAGGTAGCAAGCAGTTACTGAATCTAGATCAGTATGATATATGTGTAAGTCTTAGCTGCAATGCTAAGTGGTAAAGGCAATTACAGCCAGGTGTTAATCTTCTAGCATTGTTAGAGTAGGAAATTTATCCTGTTAGTGATTGGCTGGGGTTAGTATATAAGCTATCAGCTTGATAAACTGGGTGGGTGGGTAGTTCTCTCTAACTAAGGTATGTTATGCTGTAAGACAGTCTGTATATCTCTGTGTAAATATTCACCATTATCTCTAAGTAAACTTTATGCACCTTCATCACCAGTTGGTCTCCAGCTTCTTCTTTACTGCATGAGCTGAGGAACTCAGTATACCAACTAAGACTGATCCTCCCCTGGCACACTCTGTTGCTGCTCTATTCTGGCCTTTGTGTTAGCAAATTTGTCCTGGCTCTGGACTTATACTGGTGAGGCATCAGTGGAGCACATTCAGCTTTTCTGATGTGTGACCAGGTTGCATGCTTGTCCCATAAGTGCAGAACAGACTGGTGGACTGTCAAGATTGTTGTAAAACAAACAGACTGGACCGTGCGAGACTGAAATCAGCCCACGCTTGTCTTATGGCTAAGAACCTGGTGATATCAGGTACAGTTCTGGCATATGCTCCACTTGTAAATGTGAACTGACAATTCAATAAGCATGTCTCAGCTTCTTAGGTGAACCACATGTGAGTCATGTAAAATTGTGCAGAAGAAGAATAATAGTTAAGAGGAAATGATCTAGTCTGTTCCTAGGCATACCCAAACATAGCTCACTCTGTGTGGCTCACTTCATGTATATATGATAAAAGTAAAGCAATAGAGCCATTTTCAGCTGTAATAATACCCCCCAAAATGCAGGATTTCAGGGTTATAGATAGTTTCATAGTTGTGCTACAAATGCTCCAGTGCAGTCCTAAACAGAGTTAAACCTATTTAAGCCCTGTGAAGTCCATGGACAATCCTAAACAAAGTTAGACCCATCTAAGCCCATTTAAATCAATGGGTTTAGAGGGGTATAACTCTGCTTAGGATCTCACTGTTTCTACTCTGAATCCTATTCAGGTCTATTCAGTGCAGTTTGCTCCCAGGGAAGTGTTCTTAGGATTGCCCTATTAGTTACTGAAGAGTACTGAAACAATGTACAAATGAGCACTGTTAAACCTAGAAATGTACAACAATTTCAGAGTCTGTGGTGGACTAAAGTGAAGATCAGAGTATTGAACATACAGCTCTGTGGTAAATCCTATGCTTAATAAGATTAACCTAGATTCTAAAATCTGCAGATTTGTCTTATGCTCCTGATTTTAATATTGCCTGAACTCGGATTGTCTCTAATCATAAGAGACAGGAAGAGTCACATGCAAGAACTTGAGCTCTTCGACAAATTCTTCTTGTCAGAGACCTAAGGGCATGTTTTAATCATAGCATTGCAAACACCTCACATGCTGCGAATAGATCCAGTCCCTGTTTCATACTTGTTTGAAAAATAACCCTGCCACCTTGTAATCTGCAAAAGCAGTTTGTAATGCCTTCCTACCCTCCCACATTTGACGGATGAAAATAAGTATGCCATTTGCCAAGTGGTGGTTGGGCTGTCACCTGGGCAGTTTTCACTCTCCATGAGCACTGAATTTTGTGTCTCACAGATGGATTAAAAAAAAAAAAATCAGTATCTGTGCTAAAGCAATCACAGTAGATACCACAGACTTTTGCTATCCTGTGATGCATGTTAAGGGGAAGCTAGTAATGTTATTTGCATATCCAGTTGTTAGTATGAGCATTTGATTGTATATTCATTGCTATTTTTATCAGGGGACCAGTACCCTGAAAACCCCCATGTGCAGATCACACATAGCAATCTAGTTGTGTTAAATGAAAACAAGTATGGTTGTGAGAATAACCCATTTCATTTTTTTAAATAGTTTTTATTATTTTAAACAAACAAACAAACATACACGAGAGTAGTAATAATACCGTCGTATCTCTTAAATCACCTCATATATCCCACCATATGGTTATCTAATATTTTTGCAAATCTATATTTTGCAGTCAAGATTTTTAACAATTCTATTCTATAAGTCTAGCTATGAATATATCTTAAAATTACATAATCACAACAGTCTACAATTTTTGCATCTCTATTAATTAATATGACAAATTCTCTTTTGTTTAAACATTCTACAATAGTCTTATATAAACTAAAATTATCAATTATCTATTAATTAATTAATTATTAACTAAATTTATACCATTCTCCAGATTCATAATCACAAACTTTTCTCATTCTAATTATACTAATTATTTTGATGTCAATAAAAGTAAATTCTCTAGCCTGTCGCTTGTATCAAACTGCATTCTTAATAACAACTTTATATTCTTAATATCAGCTTCGCTTAGACATTTTTAACCTTTGTGTGCTGTAGTTTTGTGGATATATGGGGGGGGGGATTCAATTATAACCAATGTTAAACAGTTACATGTACAGAGAGGTTCCCTGGCCCTCTTTAATCACTTACACTTGAAACAAAGGTTCCCTAGACCCATCTAATTTATAGAGCTTAAGTCTTTTCTTCTTTTTGTAATTTTTTGTTTTCAATAAAGTCTTGGTTCTGTGCCTTTCCCCCCTATAAGTAGAGAGGATTTCTTTTAGTACTTGCCATCTATATTCAAATTTTAGGGTAGTTAAGGATTCCATAGACTCTGTTCTATCTTCTCTCTGGAGTATTTTCCCCTTTATCACTTTGAGGATTCCAGAGTTTTGTAGATTTTATGTAGGTTGAATGTAGTGCTGTTCTGCGTCTTGTCCAGTTTGTTGTAGGGGATTTCTTCATCGATGTTACTGATGAGGCTCAATATAACTCTCTTAATTCTGGGGTGTTTACAGCTGGTGCAGTTATGGCTGCCATCCCTGCTCTTCTTCGTTGCTTGCTTCTGGGATGATCCAGGGCATCAACCCACTTGTTGTCTCAAGCAGGAGGCCCGAATCAAGTCCCTTGCACCAGACCTCCCTCCAGGAGGTGCAGTGGAGTTCGGGATCCCCTGAGAACTCCTCTAAAACAATGAAGAGCCAGCGGTACTCAGGAGCTATTCCTGGTGTCGACCGTGTTGCTGCGCCATAGCCCCGCCCTCCCCGAGAATAACCGATTTCAGATGTTCTAAGTGGGGAACACAACTGCCTGGCTTCACCCAGCCTCCACACATTCATTGAAATGTATGTATGGAGTGGTGATCCCCAACATGGTACCCATGGGCACCATGGGCTTGCTGACTTATGGGTTTCCTGGTGCCATGTTGCTCCTTCTTCGCAATATCACCTCCCCAAAGCAAATAGTCAGTCCTTTCTTGTACTTTATTGGAGCAGGAGGTGCTTCAGTGGAGCCCAGGAGACATCATCTTTGAATCTGCAGAGGGCAAACAAAGAGTAGAAGTTTGACTTGCAACCAGTGTTCCCTCTAAGTTGAGTTAGTGTGAGCTAGCTCACAGGTTTTTAACCTCCGGCTCACACATTTTTGTCTTAGCTCAGGAAGAATGGCTCCAGAGCAAACTGATTTATACAGAAGCCAAATTGCTCGCTCACAACTTTAATGCTAGTAGCTCACAAAGTAGAATTTTGGCTCACAAGATGCCACAGCTTAGAGGGAACATTGCTTGCAACATGGCAACATTTTGTGATTAGCCCCAACACCCCATGGCACCTACTTCCCATTCAAAAACTGCCCACAGGCTGAACAAGATCGGGCACTCATGATATAGAACTCACACATGTACACCTGTATGTAGAGATCTTTCTGTATGATCAGGAACCCTACTTTTCCAATGCTTCCACTTACAAGGAGAGAGCCCTGCAAGCATGCACTCTCTCTCACTTACATGATCACACTAACTTATTCACACCACAAGCACCCTCTTTCTTTTCCCCTTTCTCTTTCTTTATTTGCATATCCAGCAGAATACATGCAACAGCATAGCCTGATGCAATTCTGTTGCCAAAAAGTAAATGTTGCCAGCCAGATTTTTCTAGAAGATTTTCACTTTTCTAGAAAGTTTCACAAAGCTGCATTCTTTTTTTAAACTAACCCACCCACCCACCCCCCTGTTTTTTTATGAAACTCTTACACACACACTCAAAAAGTAAAGGAACAGGTTGCATCTGAGTACTAGAGAACTAAATCTTAGGCTACTATGGAAGAAAAAACTCTCCTGATTTAATCTCAGCTTCCTTGTCTTACACCAACCACCATAAAATTACTGTCAATTGCTAAACAATTTACCAGCAACTTTGAAGCAGCTACAGCCGAAGGGGAAAATTATTGTGCACATATTTTTCTTCGGATGGGGAGATCTGCAGCTGCAAGTCCCACCTGGAGAAACCAAGCAAAAGAGACTGTCTAGAGGAATAAACAAGGATTGAGGTGGTACCTTGAAGATTAACACATTTTTACTCTGGTGTAACAACAAAGCATTTTTGGCTTAGAGGGTCCATGGCTCGGTGTGTGAGCGTCTGCTTTACATCCAGAAGGTCCCAAGTTCAGTCCCTGGGGTCTCCAGTTGAAAGGATGAAGTAGTAGGTGTCATGAAATACCTCCACCTGAGACCCTGGAGAGCTGCTACCAGTCAGACTTTCAGAGAAGACTATAGTGACCTTGATAGAACAATGGTCTGATTCATGAGGAGGCAGCTTTATGTGAATAAAACCTTAGGATTCCTGGCTTTCGAGCAAGGGAACCTTTACCTTTTTACTATCTTAGTTAAATCTATAAACTGGTTTAACAGATCTGGAGAAATGGACCACTACACTGACTGTGAATGATTGTGATCGTTTCTTGGTTTACATTTGATTTTTATGTAACTACATTTTACCCTGCACCTTTACATTTCATGGTTCCTTCACCTGACTGTTTGTTGATTTTGTTTCATGCCTCATACATAACGATGATCCACTCGTTGCATTTGAGGAAGTGGGCTGTAGTCAATGAAAGCTGATGCTGGAATAAAAATGTGTTCATCTCTGCCACTTGATCCCACTTTATTTTTGCTTTTGTGTATGTTTGAAAAAATGTCTGTCATGTGATCATTTTACAACTGTTCTTTTTTGACATTTGGCCAGACTAAACCACTCAATTTGGTAGAATCTCTGGCCCCAATGTTATATGGAATAAACTTCTCACTCACTTGATGCTATGTGTTCTCTTCAACCTCTATGTACCTGTAAATTCCATCACTCTTAACAATGTCATGGGTGTTTTTTTACTACAAAAGCCTTCTGGGCATGTTTACATAAGTTTCAACAACTTCAGTACAAATTTCACATGAGAATTCTGAAACCTGATATTATCTTACTATCCAACAGTATTTAAAAAAAAAAAAAAAAGCAGGTGACTGCTGAAAAAAATCTCGAATTTCTGATAAAAGTTACTCTGGCTGAAAACACTGTACTACTGCAAATTTAAGATGGTTTTTCAGATGATTTTTCTAGAATGTGACCGCGTTACACAATCACCTAATCTCAGATGGATGGGGAAATTCCTTCACTGTATAAGGAATAGGCTTTTCATGCAATATGATAGTAGGATACTGTTTGACTAGTTCTCACACCTGTATAATTATGGTATATTAACAATTTGTTTTTGGCTGCCTTTCACCTATGCGTCTTTTCTCAAAGTATGGTTGAGCTGTTGTTGCTAATTACATTCATAAACAAGGGTCTAGTATAATTGCTTTAATACTTTATGTTATGTGTGGATGTCACACAATAAGCCTTTTGCAGATGTTATGTTCACACAAACTGGAAGCCTGCCAGCTATGCATATCAGGTGCGTACAGTCCCCATAATGCACTTAATATATGCAATTGCTATATTGTGTGAGTTGGACAACTAGTGAATTTATCCTGGAAAATTAGGATTATGGCTTTTTGATATGTTATATGTGCCTCTTCTGAGCACCATTTCCCTATATAGCACTTATCCCATGTTCCAGGAATGTGGACAAGCATATTGCCTAGAGAGTAGCCATATGGTTCTTTTGGTTGATGGTAACTGCAAACATTGCCCAATTCACACAATGCAGTAATCACATGTATTGAATGTATCATGGGCACTGTGTATTCCTGATATGTGTGGCTGGTGTGCTCCCACTTCTTGTGACTATAACATCTACACAAGCCAATGTTAAGAATGTTATCACTTTTAACACAGGAATATTAACAAACATTTCAAGTACTGCAAAAGAAGTCAAAGTTCACTGTGGCTGCAGAAAACTTCAAACTTGTCTTAAAAGGAGTCTGAGGAGCTCATTACAACATGTTTGAAGGAAGGGGATAAATTAAGCAGTAAACCACAAAGTGAGAACCAGAGGGAACAATACATGAAAGATGATAACGCTGAGGGAAAGCTATGCAGATGAGACAAAGGCCTGAGGAAAGGAAACCCCAAGAGAAGGGTTTGGGGAAAATATACTATAGAGTATAAAGCAGAGGTGGGCACACTGAACCATGGAAGCTTTTCATTTGGCCTACAAGTTGCTTTGGAAGAAGAAAAAGAATGGCTTACAAACTCCTTTCACTTCCCTTCCCCAAAATAGACACCCTGTGAGGTAGGTAGGGCTGAAAGAGTTCTTTCAAAAACTGCTCTTTCAAGAACTGCTCTGATAGAACTATGGGTTGCCCAAGATCATCCATCAGTTGCAAGTGGAGGAGTGGGCAATTAAACTTGGTTCTCCCAGATTAGAGTCCACACACTTAACCACTATACCAAAGTGAAGCACCAATCCAGTAGACAACAACATTGGCTGGTAGGGCTATGTGGCTTGAACATTAGTATTTATTTATTTATTTATTTATTTATTTATTTAATTCAATTTCTATCCCGCCTTGCCTGACAAGCAGGCTCAAGGTGGCGTATAATAATAATTTACAATAAAAACAATAATCTCAAGGGTCCAGTGCCATTAAGAGTAGTGGATTGGGAAAGAGAACCACATTTTCAGGGTGTCATAAATTTCCTGTTTTCAGTTCTGGCAGAGGCTTACAGTCTGTACATGAGGAGGCTGGAGGAACATGTGCCAAGGAAAGGAAATGGCTAAGATTAGGTAAGGTTTTGATTGGGCTGAGTTGGAAAAAAATAAAATGTTATCTTAAATGTCAACAAGATACGCATTATGGCACATCCAGGTTTTAATTAGTTCTCTTAAATGAAGTTTGAGTTTGAATATGCTTTTCAACCTACAGTTAATTCCATCTTTGTGAAAGTATGGTTGAGAAAGAAAGAATGCAAATAATAGCCTGAGGAACTCAGTCTTTAAAAAAAATGAATTGATGATGTAACCAAATTCAGCATCTCTGAACTTGCCTGGTGTTGCGATATAGAAGGATAATAAACCCCAGCAATGAATGCTTTCAACAATTATGACTAAAACAAAATATGAATGAATAGTAAAACTATTAAACATTATTTTCCTAAGTGCCATGCAAACTGTGATCTCACCATTCAGTGACCAAAATGATTGAGGGATTTGCATATCTTCCTAACAAAAATGAAGGCAGCTTACCAGTTACAGAAACCGCTAGCCTTGTCTCTCCTGTGCTGTAGCATCCCCACTGGAGATGGCAAAAGAATGGTAGTGCAGCTAGCAGCCCCGCAGGCTCTGATGACTCAAGGAGCCAAAATCTCATCAGCCTGACACATCTTCTGACTGTGGTTTAGCTTCTCAGTATAAATAAATTGGCATTTAGTGCAGACTGAATAACTTGCAGACTGCCTATATCTGCTTTTCTACCTGCCAGACAAATTGCTTACCTTCAAGCCATTCCCCCCCCCCACGTGTTTGTATCCTATCCTTTCTATGAGACATTCAGTGTACACACTGTTATTAACTTTGGAAACAAAGCACAGATGGGCAAAAGATGGTTGCCTGTCTTCTTTCCCTTCCAGGACGATTAGAATGGGGCAGTTGGTTTCCTGACAGCAGTATTAAATTCCCTCCTATGTATAACCTATGTAGAATTTTGGGAGTTTCATGTAGCTGCAGTTTACTTTTTATTTATTTATTTTTAATATATTTATTTTTATTTTTATTTTATTGCTTTGACTTTTACCCCGCCCTCTCCACCATCAAAAGTCATGGGGAATATCCAACAACAAATCTTCTACCATCTTATCTACTTGGGTCCTCATAGTGATAAGATTCTTGTTAATAGAGGAAGATTATGCAAGGGCCTTTCTGAGATTACTGTGAATTGTTACATTTCTCCACAGAGGAGAAGTCTTAAAAAAGCCCTTTGGAGGGGGGGAAAGTGAGATTAAACATTTTGAAATAATTAGGAATTAACTGGTTAATTAACTAATAGATTAAGAAAACATTAGAGTGTTGACTCTTGAAAGCTTATACGCCAACAATCTTGTTGGTCTCTTAGGTGCTGCTGGACTTGTGCTGGACATGAGGGACTGCACAGAAGCTACAAAGACGAAAATATCTTTTACACTGTGATTTTTGGAAGCAATCTGGGGGAGATTTCATTGAAAGCTAAAAGAACAAGAAGTAGGGGTGGTGGAGACAGCTAACAGGAACTATAAGAAGCATTTGCATAAGTCATCAGATATTGCATGGAGAAGCTTCCCAGAGCTTGTAAACAAGCTAAGAGATGGCCATGTCCTGCTCACCCCCAACTAGTTATTGTAACATAAACTGTTTGGTTTCTTAATTCTTTCATTTGCATAATTACAGGAAATATCTATTTTTAAAATGTAATTAAACTAAATGAACAAAACATCTATTAAAAGGAATGTTCCAATAGGAATCAAGTAACATCTAGCAACACTAAAGTGATGGAAATCATTACTAGGGAAGAAAACTAATATTTAGCAAAAGTTTATTTTGAACAGCAGCTTTGTTTTCAAATAATGATATTCTGAACAACTTAGATGCAAAAACTGCATGTATTTTAAATAATGCAACAACATACATCTACACCTAAAACTTAGCTATTCCAAAACATAAAGACCACTGTAGTAGAGGCTTTGCTTTCCCCCCCTCACAATTCCAACCTCTTGCAAAGATAGAATACAAATCGGGGCTTGATTATCTGACTCTGTGTATCATGTGGGCAGACGCAGAGAGAAGCAGTTCTTTAGATTTACAGATCTTCAAGCAATGAAGGACCTTGCATTTCAAAACTAGTATTTTGAGTTGGGCCAGGGTTGTGATACATCTCGGACTCAGTGGCTGATTCAAGCAGTGCCCCTTATACAAAAATGGATATGGCCAGGGGAATTCAAGTAGGAAGGGGTTAATCTTAAGTAAAGGGGAACCCTCAAAATCAAGGTTGGTACAGGGTTACCTGACAACCAGCAGGAGACTGGGAGGGTGGGGACATGGGGAGCCTGTCAGCAACAGTGTGATGTACTTCCCAGGCATCATGACTCTCTAGGAAACACAGGAAACTCTATGGTAAAACCATATCATTTTTGGTGGTTCCTAGAGAGCTGCGGTGGCTCAAGTGGTTAAGACGCTGAACTGCAGGCTGTGGAAGGTCAGTAGTTCAGCAGTTTGAGACCCGAGTGAGCCGCATGATGGAGTGAGCTCCCGTCTCTAGTTCCAGCTCCTGCCAACCTAGCAGTTCGAAAGCAAGAAATTGCAAGTAGATAAATAGATACCACTTCGGTGGGAAGGTAACAGCGTTCCGTGCGCCTTGGTGTTTAGTCATGCCGGCCACATGACCACAGAAATGTCTTCAGACAGCGCTGGCTCTTCGGCTTTGAAATGGAGATGAGCACCGCAACCCTAGAGTCGGACTCGACTGGCTTTCGAGCAAGGGAACCTTTACCTTTACCTAGAGAGATGTACCCCCTCATGGATCACTGCCTTGTCATGGCGAGGGGGCTTGTGTGGTTCGATGAGGCTGTGGGCTATGCCGTAGAGGGCCATCCAGGATGGACAGGCCACAGCAGAGAACTCAGACAAAGTGTGATCCACTGGAGAAGGAAATGGCAACCCACTCCAGTATCTTTGCCAAGAAAACCCCATGGACAGTAACTAAAGGCTAAAAGATATGACGCCAGAAGATGAGCCCCTCAGGTCGGAAGGTGTCCAATATGCTACTGGGGAAGAGCAGAGGGCAAGTACAAGTAACCCCATAAAGAGTGAAGTGGCTGGGGCAAAGCCGAAAGGACACTCAGTTGTGGATCTGTCTGATGGCGAAAGGAAAGTCCGATGCTGTAGAGAACAATACTGCATTGGAACCTGGAATGTAAGATCTATGAATCAAGGCAAGCTTGACATGGTCAAAAATGAGATGGCAAGAATGAATATTGACATCTTGGGAATCAGTGAACTAAAGTGGACAGG